>NC_092073.1:24504370-24546870 GCF_039877785.1 Chaetodon trifascialis
ATTTCAATCACCTGATCAAATCAGACTCTGTAACTCCACACTGACATTTATTTTGAAGGGACAGTGTGGGGATTTCCTGTGTGTGCGTGGGTGTGTGTCTGTGTGTGTTTGTTCAATGGAGTCGTTTCCTGCCGTGATGAAGATGATGATGAGTGTTTGTTGATCATTTTCTTGGCTGAAGAACACAAACATGTTGATTCTAATCTATTCTCTGTGTCTATGTGGATCCTCTCTGATCGATCGACCGATCGATCGATCGCTCTGCGTGTCGCAGCGATGTCTGATCAGCTGTCTGCTGCTGATGTGCAGCAGATGTCAGAGGGAACGTGAAGCTGAAGGGTGACGTTTTCTGGTTTCAGGGCTTTTCCAGCACAGCGTCAGCTCGTAGTCAACTCTGCGTCCTCGGTTCAGATCCTGGACGAGCCTGAGACCAGGTTCAGGTCCAGTTTCCATGTTCAGAACGTGTTGAGGTGAATCGATTCGTCACTTCATCGGTTCATCACTTCATTGCTCAGTCAGTCCAGAAAATCACAAAGTCCATCATATTTGGACCTGAAACAACTTCTTGATCCACGATGAGGCCGAGTCACTAAAGGGCTCCTTACTGCTCGACACGACAATAAACTTTATTTAAACTGTCAAAGAGACGAAGAGCTTCATGTGCTCATTCAGACATTTCAGAGAAAAATCAGACCGGAGAAAATAAAAAGGAATAAAATAACAATATCAGATAAAATCTATCATAATAATTATGATCGTCAGTGATTGATGATATGTGTGTGTGTGTGAGAGACACCTCCAGGCTGCCGTAGATTCACATCTTTATTTCCTGTCTGATCAGAAAAGAACCAAAGAAGAAGAAGAGAAGATGAAGAACAAAGTCAGCAGCACTCAAGGTAACACACACACACACACACACACACACACACACACACACACACAACGCAGGTCATGACAATGTTGTTGCCGTGGTAACAACAGTGTGTGTGTTTGTGTGTGTGTGCGCAGTGAGCGTAAAGAGACGATCCTGGTCCTGGCAGCAGTACCTGAACGAGCAGAAAGCTGAAGCTGCTCCTGTGTCACTCTTTAACCAGGTAACACGCACACACAGGTAACACACAGGTAACACGCACACACAGGTAACACACAGGTAACACACACACACACAGATAACACACAGGTAACACACACACACAGATAACACACAGGTAACACACACACACAGATAACACACAGGTAACACACAGGTAACACACACACACAGGTAACACACAGGTAACACACACACACAGGTAACACACAGGTAACACACACACACAGGTAACACACACACACACAAATAACACACAGGTAACACACAGGTAACACACAGGTAACACACACACACAGATAACACACAGATAACACACAGGTAACACACAGGTAACACACACACACAGATAACACACAGATAACACACAGGTAACACACACACACACACACACACAGGTAACACACAGGTAACACACACACACACACAGGTAACACACAGGTAACACACAGGTAACACACAGATAACACACAGGTAACACACAGGTAACACAGATAACACACAGGTAACACACACACACACACACACACACACACACACACACACAGGTAACACACAGGTAACACACAGGTAACACGCAGGTCACACACACACACACACACAGGTAACACACAGGTAACACGCACACACAGATAACACACAGGTAACACGCACACACAGATAACACACAGGTAACACACAGGTAACACACACACACTGATAACACACAGATAACACACAGGTAACACGCAGGTTACCTGTGTGTTACCTGTGTATTACACACATGCTGGGAGCGTTCCAAACAGCTGATCAACTCAGTCAAGACTCTTTTTATGTAAACTTTCTCGACAAACGGAGCTCACAAAGCGTTGCAGCTGTACTCTGTCATTATAGGAACTGCTCTGATTGGTGGGTTTGGACATGTGTTCTGATGGGGTAGTTTGTAGGTGTCTTCTTATTGGTTTGATTGGAGACATGATCTGATTGGTTGACTTCTGGCCCGTAGCAGCACTACATTGTGACACAGATTGTTTTGATCTCAAAGCTTGTGTCGCGCCGACATGCTGAAGTTTGGACCAATGAGTTTCTCTCATGTTGGTCACCTGCACAAACTTCAGTCCAATCATCTTTCAGTCATCGTGAGTCTGTGTCCCGACCTCGGATTGGCTGATAAAACGTCGTGAACACACATCAAAGTTCAGCTGCAACAAAACAAAAACTGAAACGGTAGAAATGTTGACTAAAATCACCAACCTGATCAATGAACGTTATTTATCTGTCTGTCTGTCTGTCTGTCTGTCTGTCTGTCTGTCTGTCTGTCTGTCACCTGTCTGTCTGTCAGTCCCAGTCTTTTCCCAGTCGGAGAACTGGTTTTAAAGTTGGGATGAAGCTGGAGGGTATCGACCCGCTGCACCCCTCCATGTTCTGTGTGCTGACAATTGCCGAGGTAAACACACACACACACACACACACACACACACACACACACACACACACAGATCAGTTAGGTGAGTCTCCTGTCTGTCTCTCTGTCAGGTTATTGGCTGCCGGCTCCGTCTCCATATCGATGGTTACTCAGAGTGCTATGACTTCTGGGTAAACGCTGACTCAGCAGACATCAGACCAGCAGGCTGGTGTAAAGACAATAACCACAAGCTCCACCCACCCAAAGGTGAGTACAGATAAGCCTGCCCCCTCACTGCTAACCACCTGACACAGGTAACATCACGCTGTCTCTCTCTCTCTCCCCACAGGTCACAGTGAGACAGATTTGGATTGGCCGCTCTACCTTCAATCCACAGGCTCTCATGCTGCTCCGCCAACCCTGTTCACCAGTCACACTGCAGTCCGTATATACCTGTCTGTCTGTTCACCTGTCTGTCTGTCCGTTTACCTGTCTGTCCGTTTGTCTGTCTGTCTGTTTACCTGTCTGTCTGTCTGTCTGTCTGTCTGTCTGTCTGTCTGTCTGTCTGTTCACCTGCCTGTCTGTCTGTCCGTTTACCTACCTGTCTGTCTGTCTGTCTGTCTGTCTGTCTGTCTGTCTGTCTGTCTGTCTGTCCGTTTGTCTGTCTGTCTGTCTGTCTGTTCACCTGTCTGTCTGTCCGTTTACCTGTCTGTCTGTCTGTCTGTCTGTCTGTCTGTCTGTCTGTCCGTATATACCTGTCTGTCTGTCTGTTCACCTGTCTGTCTGTCTGTTCACCTGTCTGTCTGTCTGTCCGCCTGTTCACCTGTCTGTCTGTCTGTCTGTCTGTCTGTCTGTCTGTCCGCCTGTTCACCTGTCTGTCTGTCTGTCTGTCTGTCTGTCTGTCTGTCTGTCTGTCTGTCTGTCTGTCTGTCTGTCTGTCCGTTTACCTGTCTGTCTGTCTGTCTGTCTGTCTGTCTGTCTGTCTGTCTGTCTGTCTGTTTACCTGTCTGTCTGTCTGTCTGTCTGTCTGTCTGTCTGTCTGTCTGTCTGTCCGTATATACCTGTCTGTCTGTCTGTTCACCTGTCTGTCTGTCCGTTTACCTGTCTGTCTGTCTGTCTGTCTGTCTGTCTGTCTGTCTGTCTGTCTGTCCGTTTACCTGTCTGTCTGTCTGTTTGTCTGTCTGTCTGTCTGTCTGTCCGTCTGTTTACCTGTCTGTCTGTCTGTCTGTCTGTCTGTCTGTTTACCTGTCTGTTTACCTGTCTGTCTGTCTGTCTGTCTGTCTGTATATACCTGTCTGTCTGTCTGTTCACCTGTCTGTCTGTCCGTTTACCTGTCTGTCTGTCCGTTTACCTGTCTGTCTGTCTGTCTGTCTGTCCGTCTGTTTACCTGTCTGTCTGTCTGTCTGTCTGTCTGTCTGTCTGTCTGTCTGTCTGTCTGTTTACCTGTCTGTCTGTCTGTCTGTCTGTCTGTCTGTATATACCTGTCTGTCTGTCTGTTCACCTGTCTGTCTGTCCGTTTACCTGTCTGTCTGTCTGTCTGTCTGTCTGTCTGTCTGTTCACCTGTCTGTCTGTCCGTATATACCTGTCTGTCTGTCTGTTCACCTGTCTGTCTGTCCGTTTACCTGTCTGTCTGTCTGTTCACCTGTCTGTCTGTCCGTTTACCTGTCTGTCTGTCTGTTTACCTGTCTGTCTCTCTGTTCACCAGTCACACTGCAGTCGGTATACACCTGTCTGTCTGTTCACCTGCTTGTCTGTCTGACTACATACTGTAGTCTCAACCTATGCTCCTGTTCACCTGTCTGTCTCTCTGCCTGCCTGTCTGTCTGTCAGAGCTGTGGGTTCATGGTGGGGATGAAGCTGGAGGCGGTTGACAGGAAGAACCCTGGACTGGTCTGTGTCGCCTCCGTCACTGACGTCATTGATGACCACTTCCTAGTTCACTTCGACAACTGGGATGACACATACGACTACTGGTGAGACAGACAGGTGACAGACAGACAGGTCAGAGACAGGGCAAATAACACACAGTGACGAGCAGTAGTACATGCAGTCAGGATAATAATCATTGTACTAGTAGTACTAGCAGTAGATAAGATAAGATAAGATAAGATAAGATAAGATAAGATATACCTTTATTAGTCCCACAGTGGGGAAATTTCAGGAATTTAGCAGTAGCAGTATCTTTACTATTAGTACTATTAATTAATACTATTAATATGCGTAGTAGTAGTAGTATCAGTAGCAGTAGTCATAGCGGCACTACTATCAGCAGTAGTATCAGCACTTGTACCACAGTATAGTTATATTTGCAGTAAATAGTGCAGTTGCGATGTCTGCCAGCAGATGGAGCTGCAGTACTTTTACTGTTTAGTACTGTTTCAGCGTGTTTGTACACACTGATTGAAGGTGTCAAACGCACGGTGTCTCATGCTACCTCGTACTTTTCTTTTCAGTATCTGTAACATGTACTGATACTCTATTCACATTTTTGAATGGCTGTGTGTTACTTCAATCTATCAGTACCAATTGGATCAATCTGATTGATGTATATTTTTCCACCATTTTGGCTCAGACATCTAGTCGTCCAGGTGTCCTGAGATGGCGTCTGTTGTGATTTGGTGCTGTATAAATAAAGCTGAAGTGAATCGAGTGATGTATTGTACAGACTCTGTATTGATGCATTGATGCCTGTATTGATCGATCGATCAGGTGTGACAGCAGCAGTCCGTACATCCATCCTGTGGGCTGGTGTGAAGAGCAGGGACGACCTCTGACCGCTCCACAGGGTACTTACAGTATGCACTCAATACTTTCCCTGTGGTAGTCTGAAGTACTCTGAGTACTTTTGGTTAATTGGTACTTGTTTTTTAGGTCATCCCAACCCAGAGAACTTTGTTTGGGAAGAATACCTGCTGGAAACTGGTTCCACCGCTGCTCCCAGTTCAGTGTTCACACTGGTAAGGAAACAAGGAGGTAGAGGATGAAACAAGGAGGTGAGAAAAAAGGATCAAGTAGATAAGGAAGGAGGTCGAGAAGGAACGAAAGAGATGCAGGAGAAAGCAAGGAGGTAGGGAAGGAAACAAGGGGTTGAAGAAGGAAAGGATGAGGTAGAAAAGGAAGGAAGTAGGTAGTGAAGGAAAGATGGAATGAGGTGGAGAAGGAAAAAGGAGGTAGAGAATTAAACAAGGGGGTGTAGAGGGGAAGGAGGGGGTTTAGAGGAAATAAGGGTGTGGAAAAGGAAACAAGGTGGTGCAGAAGGCATGAAAGCATTGAGGAAGAGGAGGAGGAGGAGGAGAAAAAGGAAACAAGAAAAGGAAACAAGAAGCTGAAGAAGGAAATAAGTATTTAAAATGTGAAGGATGGAGAGAGAGAAGGAGAAGGTGGAGAACATCTCTAAGGTCCAATCAGTGAACTGCATGTGCTAATCGACTGGTGTGTTTTTGCCTCTGTCCAATCAGAGAGCTCCACATGGTTTCCAGGTGAACCAGAAACTGGAGGCGGTTGACAGGAGGAACCCCATGTTGATCCGCGTTGCCACGGTGACAGCTACAGAGGACTACAGGGTGAAGGTACTGTGAATCCGCTGAAGTCCTGGATCAGACTCCACGAGTTTAGCCCAGCGTCATGGCCGTCCGTGAGCGACAGGCGCCGTCTGGACTCGCTGCGACACGCTGAACGACCAGATGTGCTGCATCTGGCACCCTGACACAAAGACGAGCATGATGGACATCTCCCATGACATGTTCCTGAGCATTGACCAATCAGGTGCTCTTTCCAGAGCGCAGTCAGGTGACCATGGTGAGGAGGAGGAGGAGGAGGAGGAAGGATGCTGAGGCTGCTGCTGTCAGATGGACAGTTGGTTGAGCTGTGGCAGCAGTACCTCTTCCTGTTTGTCGTTTCGAGGGAGGAGGACAAGTCAAAAAAGACAAATGTTGGCGAGAAACAGTGGAAGCTCTTCATCAGCCGGCGAGCAGCGGCTGTGCTGTCGTCACATCATCTGGCTCGTAACTGAGGGAACACGCTCATCATTACTGACTCCAGATCAGAGGTTAAAGTCATGTTTGATGAGGAACCAAGGAGACGGATCAGTAATGACTGACTGGGCTGAAGTTCACTCCGCCTCTTACTTTTAATGTTATAGCGCATCCACAGACAGTTTGATTGACAGCAGCTTCACCCGCCTCCCAATGACATCTGAACTTGTGTGTAAAATTAGACGAGCCGTGATTGGTCGGGGTCATACGTGTAGTCTGGCCAGTCACCCGACACGGAAAGAGTTTCTTGCAGCGTGATCTTTAAATCTCATGCGGTGACCATCGTTAACGACACAAACATTGTGTGGTCTGAACCAGGCCTGTACCTGTAACTGTACCTGTGTGATGTCATGAAGTATGTGATGATGTAACCAGGTGTGTTTACCTGCAGGTTCATTACGACGGCTGGTCGAAGCAGTTTGACGTCTGGTATGACAGCGACCTCTGTGACCTTCATCCTGTCGGCTGGTGTCAGCGAACAGGACACCCACTGGAACCCCCCCCAGGTCAGACAGACAGGTCAGACAGAGAAAGACAGGTCAGAGACAGACAGATCAGACAGGGACAGACAGGTTAGAGACAGACAGGTCCGAGAGAGACAGACAGGTCAGAGACAGACAGGTCAGAGACAGACAGATCAGACAGAGAAAGACAGGTCAGAGACAGACAGGTCAGACAGGGACAGACAGGTTAGAGACAGACAGGTCCGAGAGAGACAGACAGGTCAGAGACAGACAGGACAGAGACAGACAGGTCAGAGACAGACAGGTCAGACAGAGACAGACGGGTCAGAGACAGACGGGTTAGAGACAGACAGGTCGGACACAGATTTACCTTAGCAATGGCATTATCTGTCAGTCTAACAGTGTTTATGTGTCCTCTGGCTGTGTGAGACAGGTTCGTCCCCCCTGTCGTCCCCCTCTCAGGGTGTCTGTCCCACTCCAGGCTGCAGAGGAGTCGGACACATTAAAGGAGCCAAATATACTGGACACCACAGGTAAACACACACCTGCTGAGTCATGATTTCAGCTTTGCTGCGTTGTGTTTTTCAAGGTATCAGCATTTACTGGAATGAAAAGCCAGCGATAAGATAAGATAAGATAAGATAAGATAAGATAAGATAAGATAAGATAAGATAAGATAAGATAAGATAATTCAATTCAGTTCAATTCAATTCAATTCAACTCAATTCAGTTTTATTTGTATAGCGCCAAATCACAACAGAAGTTGTCTCAGGACACTTTCCATATAGAGCTGGTACAGACCGAACTCTTTATCTACAGAGAACCAACAATTCCCCCATGAGCAGCACTTGGTGACAAGATAAGATAAGATAAGATAAGATAAGATAAGATAAGATAAGATAAGATAAGATAAGGTGTAACTTGGTCTGATGGTCCAGCTGCTCTGTGGTCTGATGGTCCAGCTGCTCTGTGGTCTGATGGTCCAGCAGCTCTGTGGTCTGATGGTCCAGCAGCTCTGTGGTCTGATGGTCCAGCTGCTCTGTGGTCTGATGGTCCAGCAGCTCTGTGGTCTGATGGTCCAGCTGCTCTGTGGTCTGATGGTCCAGCTGCTCTGTGGTCTGATGGTCCAGCAGCTCTGTGGTCTGATGGTCCAGCTGCTCTGTGGTCTGATGGTCCAGCAGCTCTGTGGTCTGATGGTCCAGGTGCTCTGTGGTCTGATGGTCCAGGTGCTCTGTGGTCTGATGGTCCAGCTGCTCTGTGGTCTGATGGTCCAGCAGCTCTGTGGTCTGATGGTCCAGCAGCTCTGTGGTCTGATGGTCCAGGTGCTCTGTGGTCTGATGGTCCAGGTGCTCTGTGGTCTGATGGTCCAGGTGCTCTGTGGTCTGATGGTCCAGCAGCTCTGTGGTCTGATGGTCCAGGTGCTGCTGTGTGCTAAGTCACGTGTCCTTTGGCTGAGTAATGTTTTGTTTTGCTGAGTCATATCTCTTTTGGCTGAGTCATATCTCTTTTGGCTGAGTCATATCTCTTTTGGTTGAGTCATATCTCTTTTAGCTGAGTCATCTTTTTGTCTGCTGAGTCATGTTTCTGTTGTCTCCTCCACAGTGCCTTTGGCTGTCCATACTCAGACATTAATATGCGTAAGGAGGTGGTGCTTCCCGATAGGCTGGGAGGAGAGAGAGTTATCACCCTTGTACCAGTCACCATATATCACCATGGCAACCACTCAGACAGGTAACCACAGACTGTTTTTTTCCTGCTGTAGCGAGTTTTTTTTGTTTATTAGTTTTATTAATGAATTTATTTTGTTTATTCAGTTTGTTCTTCTGGGAGTTTTTTGTTTAAAATCACGTACATGTGCAACAAATGTAAAATACAAAACCATGAAGACAAAATTGGATGGAAAGTTCACATATTGAAATATGACTATAAAAAGGTTTCGTGTTGGTTTCGTTATTTTAACTTCATTTATTTAAATGACTGAAAGTTTCATCACAGTTTAAATTAAAGTCAAACTTCTTTAAATGAGTATTATTTATTGAAAAATGTCTGCTAGTCCCGTCTCTGTGTCCCTGTCTGTCTCTGTACCAGTCTCTGTCTCAATGTTTATGTTTCTTTGTCTGTCTGTCTGTCTGTCTGTCTGTCTGTCTGTCTGTCTGTCTGTCTGTCTGTCACTTCCTTTGTCTCTGCTCTTTTTTGTTCAACCACCTGTCTGTCTCTCTCCATACACCTGTCTGTCTGTTGAACAGAAGTGTTCAGGTGAAGACGGAGCCCACAGACGAGACTCTGCTGCTTCCACTGGGAAAGAGAAGAAGACTGACAGACAGGTGAGTCAGAGAGAAAGACGGGGTCTGCAGGTGAGGACATAGGACTCTGATTGGCTTGTGCAGATTGTTTAAAACTCTCAGCCATCGAACATGATCTTCTTCACGGTGACCTCGTGGGGCTCAGTCACACCTGTCTGTCTCTCCCACCTCAGAATAGACGACAGGATCATGTGAAGTGTGTGTGGGTGTGTGATGTGAGTAGATTATCTCTGTGTGTTATATAAAACATGATTATATAACACGCACACACACGGACAGTGTCAGTGAAGTTGAGTGTGTGTCACTTCCTGTCAGCAGAATCTGTTTCTAAACTTGCTGCAGGATGTGATGTGGACAAGATTTCACATTAAAAGAATTTTAATGTGCACGCTGAGGAGGAGAGAGGTGAGATAAAGATGCTGTGTGAGGTGAAGGGGATAGGTGCATGCAGGTAAAAACGACAGGAAACAGGAAGTTAGTGATTGGAGTTTGCCTGCTGATTCGTCAGCTTTGAAACACATAGAGACAAGCTGATTTAATTTTTAACAATGACTTCTCTTCCGTCTCTCCTTTGACTCTGCCCCAGACTGTCCCAGCCAACCAAATTCCTCCGTGTGAAACAGGAAGAGGAGGAGCTTCACCTCAGAGCCCTCAGTCCAGGTACATTAGAACTTGGGTCTAATGGTCGAATGGTCAAAAAGTGACATTCAGTTTTTCCTTCACCTGATGGAGGCATCAGGAGGTTGAGCAAAGATGTTTGTAAGGTGGTGTTTAGCGTTTACGGTGGTGTTTAAGGTGGTGTTGAGTGTTTATGTTGGTGTTTAAGGTGGTGTTGAGTGTTTTGCGGTGGTGTTTGGTGTTTAAGGTGGTGTTGAGTGTTTATGGTGGTGTTTAAGGTGGTGTTTGGTGTTTAAGGTGGTGTTTAAGGTGGTGTTGAGTGTTTTGCGGTGGTGTTTGGTGTTTAAGGTGGTGTTGAGTGTTTATGGTGTTGTTTAAGGTAGTGTTGAGTGTTTAAAGTGGTTTTTAAGGTGGTGTTTAAGGTGGCGTTGAGTGTTTAAGGTAGTGTTGAGTGTTTACGGTGGTGTTTGCGGTGATGGTTACTCGTGTTGCCTGGTTGTTTCTAAAGTGTTTGGGATGTTTGCTAACATGTTGAAGCTGTGGATCAGATCTCTCTCTGTTGAAAGTTGAGTGTAAATGCATCCAAAAACCTTTTAAGATGAACTGAAATCTGATTATTTCAACCACCTCTGGTGGAGGTTTGAGACTCACTCAGGGTCCAGTGAATGGTGTGCGTTGCTGAAGGAGCTCATAGTTCATAAATACGATTCATTCATGTGTTAGCTTATGGATAGCTATTAGCTTATGGATAGCTGGTAGCTTATGGATAGCTGATCCTGATTTACATGTACCCCTTTATGAGCCTGGTCTGTACATGGTAAGGCTGGTCACTGATCAGGTAAGGTCCAGAATCACAGCCAGAGATGCACTCTTTGTCATTTAGGACCTGGAATTCTGCTGAAACCAGAACAAACGTGTCCTGCTGGTGGTGAGATCATTGGTTGCCCAGACATCAGGTGATCTCCACCTTGCCATCAGCCATAAGAATATGTGCAAAAATGAAAATTTGTGTATTATTCTTTTATTGTATTTGTTTAACTGCAGTGTGATCGATACCAGTGTAGTTGATGCTAGACGGCTAACATAGAGTCACATTAGCATCTTATGTCCAGTGTTAATAAGAATCAAAATGTACGTGGTAATTACCTTTCTTCTTAAATATAACCGTGTTTGTAGCAATCACAATGATGTGGTCTGCCATTGTTGCTGTTGAGCTTGACGTTGGTTCTAGCATTGCTTGGTCAGCGGAGACGATTATAGATGTTGACAGTGATCTAATGGCTCTGTAGTGGCTTTTTAGTCTGTGGGGACGCAAACCAGTTCTTAGAAGGATCACAAGTTGAAGCGAGTCTGTGTCTGTGTTGGTGGAAAGGGTTGATGCTCCGACCAATGGAGACACTGATGTGAATGACATGTAATGATGGGAATGATCACTTTCATGACTTTAATTCTTTATTGATTCTGGTCATAGACTGGATCGAGAAAACACTCAGCATCTTCCCTGTCTCTTTCTCCACAGTGTTTCCATGGAAACAGCAGGCAGATGAAGTGGCTGTTTCCATGGAAACGGCTCACCATGGTAACTGCTGTGATGGTTGTGCTCTGTGTTTTCACCTCTGCAGCTCCTCCTGTTTCTGATCACTGATTAGGCGATTGATCGGCTCACTCTGGTCACATGATGCCTGTCTCACTCCTCAGTGGGGTGAGACACTTCAGTCCACAGACAGGTCTTCTCTTGTCCATGGCTCGGTTCTGTCTTCTGCTGATTCTTCACTTTTTCTTGAGTGTTTGTTGAATGTGGTTCTTGAGGGTTTCTGGTGGTCCTTTTTCTGACTGGACTCTAATCAGATCTGAAGCTGTGGTTCAGTCTGAACCAGGACTGTTTCCATGTTGTAATCTGAAGCAGGATCAGAGCTCCAGGACATGATACTGAGGTGTTGCGCTGCAACAAATAATTCTTTTCATTTGTCGATAAATCTGGTCATTTTCTCGATTGATCAGGTCTTAATTTTCCCACCAGTGTGTTGGTTCGTTTGACCCAAAGACAACAGAAGAAGAAAAGCAGCAGATCCTCTGATGGTCACTGCCTTCTGGGCGGTTGAGACGTTTGTTCTGTCTTGATGAAGACGTCGTCAGATGTTTGTTCAGATACTTTTGTCTCCACTGTGTCTCCATCTTCAGCAGCAGCAGAGTCCAGCCTGCAGGCCGCCCTCCACCAGTCGGTCTTCCTGTCAGCCATGTCGGCGCAGCCCGGCCGCGACCTGTCGCTCTGCTGGGAGCAACACCGCAAACTGCTGCCGGGCGTCGCCGGAGTCCACGCCGAGACAGTCCAACACTGGACCGTCCAGGAGGTCAGTATATGGGTCAGAGAGATGGCTTAGTACAACAGGTGGGAGATCTGTCTGTCTCTGACCTTTCTGTCTCTCTGCAGGTGTCAGACTTCATTGAGTCTCTTCCTGGCTGTGAGGAACAGGCCAAACAATTCAGAGACGAGGTGAGATCATCAATCAGCTGCTGTAGATTTTATTGCATCTCACTGAAGCTGCTGTGATTTGATTGGTTCCTGCTTCTGTCTGTCTAGCAAATCGATGGACGGGCCTTCCTCCTACTCACCCAACGGGACATCGTCAGGATCATGTCAATCAAACTTGGTCCTGCCCTCAAAATCTACAACTCCATCCTGATGTTCAAACACGCCAGGGACAGGAGCCAATCACACGCCAAGGAGAAGAACCAATCTCATCCCGAGGACTGGAGTCAATCACACGCCACGATCAGGAACCAGTCACATGGTGAGGACATGGTCGCATCACACTCTGAAGACAGCAGCCAATCACACTCTGAGGACAGGAGCCAATCACAAGCAGAGGGTACAAACACTTGACACTGGCAACTCATGACTGAGCCAATCCAGAATCAGCTGATGCCCCTCCCCCTCAGTTCTGAGGGAGGGTCTTCTTTTCCCATCCAATTATCCATCAGACGCTCAGGTGCTTTTGTCAGCAGGTAGGTGTCGGTCATGTGACATAATCATCATCACCTGAGAACACCTGAGCTCCATTTCAGGTTCCACCTCTCTGGAGGCAGGAGCCTTCAGGTAAGTCCTTCAGAGACTGGACTCGCCAAAACCAGGACCAGTGTGCAACGGATTCTGGGATGTTGAGGCCTAAAGGACATGCCTGCTGTGATGGCGCCTTCAGACTGGACAGGTGGTCCAGGTAGAAGGACAGGAGCCTGACATGGGACTCAGCTGTGACGTTAAATCATCATCAAATACCTGCACCTGAGAACAAAACGGTTCACAATCTCGATAGTTTTCCACAAAAGATTTCCTAAAATCTCCTGAATGGAAACATGTCTGCCGCCAGCTGATTGGCCGAGCCTTTAAGAGAACACTAAACTCCATGGAAAGAAAAATCTTTTAAGTTAAGATCAAATTTCTTTGTTCTGCATTTCTAAATTTCTCTCAGCTCCTCTGTTGAAGATGAAGTTTTTCATGTTTAATGTTTCTGCTTCCGATGTCGCTGCATCTGTTTGTGAAGATGTTTTTATTCCTACCAAGAAAACATCAGAATCAGCTCGACGACAGAACAACAGAGAAAACCAAATGAGACAAAAAGCCAATGAATCAGATGTTAATAAACAAAAACAAAGCACATGTCACTAAAGATGAGGAGGAGAAAACAGTCACGCTTCCATGAAAATGTCGTTATGGAAAAAGATTTTCAAGAAAAATTATAGACGTCTCCAAATCAAAAAAATATCAAACATCTGAAAATATTTTAATAATTGCAGTTAAAAAATCTGGTAAATATGAGAAGATCATGATTAATAAGTCTTGTAATTAGAAGAAAGAGTCTTCCTGTTTATGGGATATGAAATCAAAAAGATCAAAAAGTTAAAAAAGATCAGAAAGATTCCCAGATCTCAGGAAAAGATTCTCAGCGTTCTCTGTTTGTTCTCTGTCGACTTCTCTGCTCTTCCTCTTCCTCTTCCTCTTCTCTCAGTGGTTCAGCTTGGTTTTTAATGAATGTAAGTCAAGAATGAAGATCTGAAACAGGAAACAGATGATGACATCACACTGTGGCCCCGCCTCCACTGTGATGTCATTTCCTCTTCAAGTACTCTCTTGTTCCTCTCAGGATCTCACTTTCTCTCTCACTTCCTGACGGGTGGAAACATTTTCAAAGGCTTTCCTCCACTTTTTAACATTGAACAGTGATGTCATCCAAAGTCCCGCCTGCCCTGCTGTGATTGGTCAGTTTATGACAGGCTCAGTTTTAATTCCAGAGTTTATAATTTTGTGTTTGAAGAGTATCTATTGTTATCTACTGTATCTGTAGAGATTTCTATTTTGAGGTTTATATATAAGTATATATTTGTATTTCTGTGTTTCTCTGCCTCAGTCTGTCCTGCTGAGATTCAACAACCTGTCAGGAAGTCTGATTTTTCTCTGACTCCTCCTCCCCGGTGATGTCACTGTGATGTCACGGGGTGCTCTGCAGCACACGCTCAGTTTCTTGACAGTGAGCAGCTCCCTCAGGTTCAGGTTGTTTTAACGTTTCCAACAATCTGCTGATGTTTAGATATTTTTTCTTGGCTTCTGTCACTGTTTTATGAGATTAATAAAGTTTCTGATCTGATCTGAGTTCTGCTCATTCATTGGTTCATTTGTTCTCTTGAGCTAGGTGAATTTCCTGGACACAGGAAACAGCTGATGTCAGATGGGTGTCCCTGTCAGTGACTCTGTTCACAATAATAATGATAAGAAACTTTATTTGCGTTACAACAAAGAAATCAGATCAGAGGCACCAAGAACACACAGAATGAACATAGAAAAATGAATGTCATAAAGAATAAGGATGGAAATACAGACATTTAGCATCCATCCATTTTCTATGCCGCTTATCCCTTTCGGGGTCGCAGGGGGGCCGGAGTGTCAACGGGCAGGAGGCGGGGTACACTCTGGACCGGTCGCCAGCCGATCGCAGGGCACAAACACACAACCATTCACACTCACACTCACACCTAGGGGCAATTTAGAGTCACCAATCAACCTAATGAGCATGTTTTTGGTCACGCATGAGAACCCACACATGCACGGGAAGAACATGCAACCTTCACACAGAAAGGCCCGACCCGGGAATCAAACCGGTGACCTTCTTGCTGTGAGGCACGCGCACTACCTGCTGCACCACCGTGCAGCCCAGACATTTAACATAAAATGGAAAATAAAACCACCAAATAACTGATAAAGTTAGACGTAGATTACATAGAATGAACTAATAAAGACAGACAGGTCCATGTGTACATCCTCCCTCCATCTCTTCGTCCACGTCATTCCTGGATCCTATGAATCGAGAGGCTGCGGGAGAATGAAATCTTCAGAAATTTAACTCAAAATCCGGACTTATTTTAACTCTGGTGAAAATACACAAACTGCTCTGTAAGCCTCCTCAGGGGGTGCCAGAGAGTCAGAAGGGAAACAAAGACACAGCAGGAGGTGAATGAAATCCTCCTCCTCCTTCTTCTTCCTCATGATGTGAACACACAGACATAAAACACATGTTGATCTCATTGAGTGTGACATCACTGCCTGAGGAGATAATCTCTGATGTCCAATCAGAATAAACTTTGAGAAATCCTCTGATAAAACCAGAGAAGACACTTTACAGTGCTAGCATGAACTGCTAACAGGAGCAGCTAACAGGAGCTGCTAGCGGGAGCAGCTAACAAGCTCCTCTTTTCAGAATCAGAATCAGAAAAAGCTTTATTGCCAAGTACGATTTTACACATACAAGGAATTTGTTTTGGTGATGTTGGAGCATGACACATCTTAGACACTTCTTAACTATCTTAACTATATGTACACAGTCTGTTTTATTTTTAAAAAGAGCAGTACAGCTGGCAGTGATACAGTAGAAAAAATCAAATGTTCACAAATGTGCAAATCCAAGAAAGAAGTCCAAGCTGAGCGTTAATGTAATGCACAGAGTTATGGCAGTGTCAATGTGACAAGATGAGGCAGAGGTGGAGTGTGAGGAGTGTCGGGGGGGTTCTGGGCCTTGTTAATAAGGCTGACAGCAGACGGGAAAAAACTGTTCTTGTGGCGTGAGGTTTTGGTCCTGATGGACTGCAGCCTCCTGCCAGAGGGGAGTGCCTCAAAGAGTTTATGTCCAGGGTGGGAGGGGTCAGCCACAATCTTTCCTGCACGCCTCAGCGTCCTGGAGGTGTACAGGTCCTGGAGAGACGGGAGATTGCAGCCGATCCCCTTCTCTGCAGACCGAATGACACTTTGCAGTCTGCCCTTGGAGTCCGATGAGGGTGGTGTCGTCCGCAAACTTCAGGAGCTTGACAGACTGGTGACTGGAAGTGTAGCTGTTCGTGTATTCAATTCAATTCAATTCAATTTTATTTGTATAGCGCCAAATCACAACAGAAGTTTTCTCAGGACACTTTCCATATAGAGCTGGTACAGACCAAGCTCTTTATCTACAGAGAACCAACAACCCAGTGAACAACCCTAACCCAGTGTACAGGGAGAAGAGCAGAGGAGAAAGAACGCAGCCCTGAGGGGATCCGGTGCTGATGGTCTTTGAGTCGGAGACGTGTTTCCCCAGCTTCACGCACTGTTTCCTGTCAGACAGGAAGTCTGTAATCCATCTGCAGGTGGAGTCAGGCACGCTCAGCTGGGAGAGCTTCTCCTGAAGCAGGGTTGGAATGATGGTGTTAAAAGCAGAGCTGAAATCCACAAACAGGATCCTGGCGTAGGTTCCTGCAGAGTCCAGGTGCTGGAGGATGAGGTGGACGGCCAAGTTGACTGCATCGTCTACAGACCTGTTGGCTCTGTAAGCAAACTGCAAGGGATCCAGGAGAGGGTAGGTGATGTCTTTGAGGTGTGAGAGTACAAGGCGCTCAAAGGACTTCATGACCACAGAGGTCAGGGAAACAGGTCTGAAGTCCTGTGGTCCTGTGGTTCTTGGGAACAGGGATGATGGTTGAAGACATGAAGCAGGCTGGCACGTGACATCTCTCCAATGAGGTGTTAAAAATGTCTGTGACACTGGAGACAGCTGATCGTTCGCTAGCTAGGCATCAATCGTTGATGGAGTGGGGGGCTTTAAGCTTGTAGTTGGTGATCTGTCTGAGCCCTTTCCAGACAGATGCAGAGTCATTGGCTGAGAAGTGGTGTTGGAGCTTCTCAGAGTACAGCCGTTTAGCCTCTTTCACCGCCTTGCTAAACTTATACTTTGCTTCTTTGAATCTGTCTTTGTCCCCACTCCTGAAGGCCTCTTCCTTTGCCAACCTTAGCTGTCTGAGTTTGGCTGTGAACCAGGGTTTGTCATTGTTGTAACTCACCCTGGTGCCTGATGGGACACAGCAGTCCTCACAGAAGCTGATGTAGGACGTCACAGCCTCTGTGTACTCATCCAGACTATTGGTAGCAGTCCTGAACACATCCCAGTCAGTAGAGTCCAAACACGCCTGGAGATCCTCCACAGCCTCACTGGTCCACTTCCTTGATGTCCTCACTACAGGTTTGCAGAGCTTTAGTTTCTGCCTTTATGCAGGAAACAGGTGGACCATGACGTGGTCAGAGTGGCCCAGTGCAGCATGGGGGACGGTGTGATAAGCATCCCTGACAGTGGTGTAACAGTGATCCAGAATATTCTCCTCTCTGGTCGGGCATTTAATAAACTGTCTGTATTTAGGGAGTTTGTGAGTGAGGTTACCTTTGTTAAAGTCGCCAAGGACAATAACTAAAGAGTGTGGGTTGGTCCGCTCCACACACAGTATCTGGTTGGCGAGCATGCGCTGTGCACATTGGCCTGCAGCGGGATGTAAACGCCGACCAGAATGAATGAAGCAAACTCACGTGGTGAATAAAAAGGCTTACAGTTAATTATAAAAGATGCCAGGTCAGGAGAACAGTGCTGCTGGCTCACTGTCACATTGTTGCACCAACCACTGTTGATGAAGAAACAGATTCCTCCACCTTTGTTTTGCCAGAAAGTTCAGTGTCTCTGTCTGCACGTTGGAGTTGGAAGCCAGCCAGCTGCAGCGCAGAGTCCGGTACTGATCCAGAGCCACATCTCCGTTTTTACCCAACAGCAGTTGCAATTCCTCCAGTTTGTTGGGCAGTGAATGCACGTTAGAGAGAAATATTCCCGGTAACGCTGTGCGTAGTCCGTGCTGGCGAAGACGGACGAGTGCACCGGCCCGTTTTCCTCTCCTCTGGTGTTTCGCTGCGTGAGCAAAGGTGAGCGCACCTTTGACCAGATGTCCAAAATTTCCACTGTTGGTGTTAGCATGTTAGCGTCTAGCTTTTGTTTGTTTTAGCATGTTAGCATCTATCTTTTGTTGGTGTTAGCATGTTATCATCCATCTGTTGTTTGTTTTAGCATGTTAGCGTCTATCATTTGTCGGTGTTAGCATGTTAGCATCTATTTTTTGTTGGTGTTAGCATGTTAGCGTCTATCTTTTGTTGGTGTTAGCATGTTAGCGTCTATCTTTTGTTTGTTTTAGCATGTTAGCATCTATCTTTTGTTGGTTTTAGCATGTTAGCATCCATCTGTTGTTTGTTTTAGCATGTTAGCGTCTATCTTTTGTTGGTGTTAGCATGTTAGCGTCTATCTTTTGTTGGTGTTAGCATGTTAGCGTCTATCTTTTGTTTGTTTTAGCATGTTAGCATCTATCTTTTGTTGGTGTTAGCATGTTAGCGTCTATCTTTTGTTTGTTTTAGCATGTTAGCATCTATCTTTTGTTGGTGTTAGCATGTTAGCATCCATCTGTTGTTTGTTTTAGCATGTTAGCGTCTATCTTTTGTCGGTGTTAGCATGCTAGCAACAACATGTTTGACGTCCTGTGCCTCCTCTGAAAAGACACAGTGAGCTGATAGAAGCAGCAGGAGGAAAAACTCCTGGAGGTTCTTTAAATGAGAGGAGGTTTAGCCAGGTCACACACTGACAGGCGCTCAGTGTGTCTGCAGTCAGTGCTGAGGGGGAAATGACCCACACACAGATGAAGAGCACTGAACGAGCAGCTGAGCTGAACATAGGCCAGATGGATCCGTCTCCAAACCACCAACATCATTTTTATTTTTGATCACTTATCAATATTAACCCTAAATGACCTGAGAAGATGTCATTTTTTATGTTGCAGTCTGTCTAATTTACCCAGAATTCACAGCAGATGAGTGTGAGTGAGCATGATGGAGAGTCTCTGACGGTCGGACAGATCTGATGCAGAACATACGGAGGCTCAGCAGGAACAATGTTCCTCAGAGAACATTTGAACAGAGACAAATTATTCAGATACTGCAGGGCTGCTCTGCTGCTATCTCCTAGCAACACCAACATCCCAGCTGAGACCAAGAGGAGAGGATTCACAGCAGATCCAGGACCAAACGACAGACCTGAGAGTCTGGACTGGATCAATACAACTGACCGACAGAAGAACAGTCAGCGGGACCAGGTGTATACAGACAGACAGGTGAAAAGACAGACAGACAGACAGACAGACAGACAGACAGACAGACAGTTTCCTGTCATCTGACGTGTGAAAGTTATCATGCTGATAAAACCAGAAACAGACTGAGCGAATGAATGATGACGTCCATGGGTCATGTGACTGAAGAGTGATGATGAAAGAGGCTGTGACCTTCCTCACATCAACACATGAAGCGATCAGAAATGTCTTCATCGTTTGACCTTTGACTGCAGCTCTTTGAATGATGTCACCTCATTATGTCTCTTCTTCTGTGGTGGTTTAATGGCAGCGACTGGAGGATCAGCTCCACCTGCTGTTTGTCTTCATCAGCCAATCAGATTCTTGCAGCAGGACGGAGACATTCAGCATTCAACATTCAGTCATGTTTCTGTAATGTCAGTCAAAATGGTACTGTAGAGACAGACAAATGGACAGCAAGAGACAGTCAGGTCAATTGGACAGACAGAGAGCACAGAAGGAGAGACAGACACGTCAATCAGACAGCTGGTGAGGCAGACACATCCACTGAAAGGCAGGTAAACAGACAGGTTCCTGGAGAGACATGACCGACAGAGTGGAGTCAATGAGACAGACAGACAGACAGACAGACAGACAGACAGACAGACAGACAGACAGACAGACAGACAGACAGACAGACAGCTGGATGTTTAGAATAATACATGTTCAGAAGGTGAGACAGGATAGCCAGGCAGACAGCTGGGCAGACAGACAGGTAAATGGACAGACAGTGTGGTCAGACAGACAGGTAGTGTGTGGTGCTGTCAGTGGGAGGGACGTGTCTCTCTCTCTCTGCTGGAGGAGGAGATTCATTTACACTCAACATCACTGCAGAACAAGCAGAGGGAGGGAGGGGAGCAGAGGAGAGGAAGCCGAGGGGAGACGGCAGGAGGAGACGATGAGTGGAAGACAGATTTAAAGGGGAGGAAGAGGAGCAAACATCGGAGCAGCGGAGGAAGATGATGAAGATGAAGAGAAAAGAGGAGGAACATGAAGCGACAGGAGCTCCAGCAGTGAGACAAATATACGTTCTATTTCATTCTGTTGTGTTCTGTGTTCTCCTTTGGTTCTCTGTGTGTTCTCTTACTGATCAGTGCTGAACGCTATCCATCAATGTTCTGCAGTAATGATCGAAATGCTCTGAACCGTGACAGTTCTAACCAATACTGATCAATACTGACAGACGCTGATCAATAAGGTAAGATCAGCCTTTATTGATCTCCAGCAGGGACGGCAGCAGGATACAAGTAGAGATCAATAGAGAGCATGAAGAGAGAAGATGAAGGCATTGCTGTGGCTGTCAGTGGTTCATGGACGACAGACTCCCTGTCTGTACTGACACACGGACCTAACAGCACAGAAACTACGGACAAACATGCCTGAGCTCATTAACACAACGCAGGCAAATACGGAAAACTCTGAGGGTCAGATATAAAACACAGTATGAAAGGTAGTCATTGAGTGTACCATAATGTGTACTGTGTACTACTGTGCAGTATGGGTGTAGAGTAGTGTTAAATGCTGTAGTAAGTGTGTGTATTCTAATACAAAGACAGAAGTCCGACACAAAGATACTACAGATGTCCTACACAACAATATTACACAATGCCACAATTCACCACAGCCGAGCGTCCGCGTCCAGAACAGCATGTCAGTCCGGATTCAGCCCGTGTTGTCAGTTCGTCACATTGATGAATTCAGAAAATACGTGGATCTAATGTCCGCCACTGGAGACAGAAGTCCAGTCTGAGAGGCTTTGAGAGGCGTCACGGGTTTATTTTTGTTGGCCAACTGTTGTGTTGAGTCTCAAACTGAGTTTTTTTGTTTGCTTCCTGGATCCTGGGAGGAGTCTTTGCTGAGATCAGGACTCAGTCATTGGTCGCTGAACTGGCTCCTTGGTGGAGCTCTGAGACCTTTTTCTAGTTCAATATTTAGTCATTCTGGATTTGACATGTTTTTTACGAGTCTGTTGACACTGATATAGACTCATAAATACAACATTCATTTTGTAAGAAAGTGAAAATACGAAACAATAATTAGGCCTAAATTCCGGGTCGGGAACCTTTCGATTTTTTAACATCCCCCAGGGGCCACGCTAACTTACTGAACACATACTGTGTATCGCACTGACCTCTGTGATGGCTGAACTGCTTCTCTTTGCTGAGGTGTCGGATGTCAGGTGGTAGTGATGATGACGATGCCTCTCGCTGCTGGTTTGCAGGTTTGGGTCAGTCAGTCTTGAACAGAACACACAGACGCATTGTTGTGATATCACCTGATATAATACGTCACATCACAATCAAAGTGATTCTTTGCAGTCCTTGAATCTTTTAAAAAGACTGTTAACGTCTTGAATTTGTTCTTTGGAATGTTGATAGGCAGGATTATTGGTGTCAGCATGGATAACAATGTGGATCTGATGAACCACATCCACGACCAAGGCCCCTGTGAAGCAGTGGTCATTCTTGATTTTTGTGACTGAGGGATCGCTGATCATCAGAGAAGCAGGATGAGGGGCCTCAGAGGCCTGAACCAGGTGTGTCCTTGAGAATGACGGTCAACAGGACGGACAAACGGCTTGGGCACCACTGTGGAGGCGGTGTCAACAGCCCATCAGTGGTGGGTGTGGTGGCTGGTGAGTGGAGGAAAGTCCTGCTCTTCCAGGATGGACATTTTGTTGATCAGCTGCAGGGCCTGAAGTGGATGGAGATGACAGAGCAGCTCCAGAACACGTTTGCCCTGACAGGGAGACTTGCAGCTCAACTTGCACAGCGGTGTGAACAGTATTATAGAGCATTATTGAACCGTATTATGGCCTGGATAGATTCTTTGGAAATCACTGCTATGCTCAGAAGCTCCAACAAAGTAATGAAGATGCAGGAAGCACAAAAGAAAGAGCTGAAGCACTCTGCTGGTAAAAAGGTAAAGCAAAGACAATGCGTGTTAAAGATCAGCTGTGGAACAACCTTCAGAGCTGAAACATGAGAACATGAACCTGAACCCACAAGCACCAAAAACTCTAGGTCCTCTATTGGCCACTTGAGGCTGGTCCCCATAGACCCCCACACTGAAAATATTAAACTTTACAGCAGAAATAAACATGTTTACAGTCTGGTATAAAAAACAGTTTTGATCTGTACTCTGCTTTGATTTCCTCATTCATGATGACTGTACACGGTTAAAATATACCGTATTAAACAGAACTGTGGTCATGGCTGCTTTGAGTGACAGCTAGTTGCTACATTTCAGCAACCATGCTTCATTCAGCTGCCTCAGCTCCACCCACGCTCCACCTTTTTTCTGGGTTAGCCGGGACTTAGATAGATAGATAGATAGATAGATAGATAGATAGATAGATAGATAGATAGATAGATAGATAGATAGATAGATAGATAGATACTTTATTCATCCCCAAGGGAAATTCAGGGTTTGGTGGAGTCAGGCGCTGCAAAGATGGAGATGTTCAAAGTCACTGAACTTCACGATGACTCTTCAGAAACCTGAGGGCGATGTCACGGAGACGACGGCCATGCTTTGTAAATGCTATGGAAACAACCCACACGTAGCAGCACAAACTTCTTCAGGATGGAGCCTTCAGCAGTTCATTTTCCCCTTTAGTAGATCGGAGATTAATATGTATCCGACTTAGACTATATATATATATATATATATATATATATATATATATATATATATATATAGAGAGAGAGAGAGAGAGAGAGAGAGAGAGAGAGAGAGAGAGAGAGAGGAAGAACTATTACTGTCCCACATTTTTTAATATCAGCAACAGACACGTGAATTTGTATTGAGTATTCTAAAAGTAATATAATTTTCTTAGATTTGAGTATCTCAATGGGCGATGATGGCCAGCCTCAGAGCGCAGTATACAGGAAGGCAACAGAGGAAAAACTCAGTGCTGGAAAGTGGATAGTTTCCATCCTAACTGGCTTCCAAACAATAGAGCTTGCAGCCAGTTCTGGTCTTTGACGTATTTGTGGCACAGATGAAGTCTTTGAAAAGCAGACAGCGCTCCTGTGAGACCATTTTGCAAAGAGGAGCTATAAAAAATTGTCCAGGATGCTTCCAAAAAAGCCCAGTCTACCTCTAGATCTGAAGTCTTCAGGACGAGAGCAAGTTTACTTTGTCACAGGATTAAGTTCTGCACTAAATCCTATAGAAAAGATGATCCACTCAAACTGAATCTCATCCAAAGTGACCTTGTTCTTAGGGAAGTTCCTCCTGCCCCTCCTGAGACCAGTTTCAAGAGGGCCCCACCCTTACAGGATATTTTAGTACCAAGCCATTTCTCTGTCAGTGACAATAAAATAAAAGACGTAGCTTCGTTGACCATTAAAGGGTGCTTTCAAATTCAACCATTGTGCTAAGATGGAAGAATGTAATTTAAAGTGAATAACATCAAAACATTTATTGTGTGCAACGCCACGTTTGTTGTGTATTGTCTGTCTTGCACCTATGGTTGCTTTTACATAGGCCTGACAAAGAGACAATTAAAAACAGAGTCTCTGAACATAAATCTGCCATGAGAGAAGAGAATTTGGATTACCCTGTGGGTTAGCATTTCTATGGAGAACAGTACATAATGGTGATCTAGACAGCCTGATGGCTTAAGGCCCAAATCATCAAAACAAAACATTTGGGCTGATCGCCTGAAGTTACTATGACACAGTGAAACTATGCAAGCCTCAGTAAACCAGGACTAAATGAAGAGAGTGATTTTATTCCTTCGGCACAGTTGTTCTGATGTATGAGGTCGGGTGCCCATGCTGCTGTCCATGTCCTTTTCTTCTTCTTCTTTCTGTTCATGCAGCTCAGCTATGAAGTGATCACTTTGATGTCATTCTCTTTGGGTTGGATGGTTTTGTCACAGGCCTGCGTTGTGTCACTGTCTCTTCATACAGTTGAAAGTTAAAGCTAAATTATATCACAGAACCTGTCTGTCTGTCTCTCACTACCTGTCTCTCTCTTTCAGGAAGTTGGTGACTGAGTCCAGGTGAGGTGGCGGTGGGCAGGGCTTAGCCTGCCACTGTCTGTTAGGTGGGTGGTGATGATTGCAACCGGCGGCCTCCTGCGGATCAACGCACGGCGACAGGACTCACTGAGGTCCAAAACACAAAAAGCACACACTCACAAGAGGAAGAACAAGAAGAAGAGGTAACACACACACACACACACACACACACACACACACACACACACACACACACACACACACACACACACACACACACACACACACACACACACACATCTGACATTCAGGGATGATGTAACCTGCCAGTACATAATGATGTCACTTTCTGCCCCCTCAGTAGGAGTGAGGTGGTGGTGGTGAAGGGGAAGCTGAAGCTGATTTCGATCTCAGGTCTCGTAGCGGCATTCGGCATCCTGGTCCTGCTGGTCGGCATGGTCATGGCAGCTCTCGGCTACTGGCCTCGAGACGGACTGTTCTTCAGCACTCGGCCACAAGAGGGTGCCACCATGGCCTCAGTGTCCTCCAGCAGCTCCGCAGCTGCACCTGCTGAGGATCTGGTGAGACACTAACACAGGGCCAGACTGTCTGGCCTGCGGGGCAGTAGAAGAAGTTCAATCATGTTAGTGGGCAGGAGGACAGATTGGTACAGTCAACACACACTGCTGTTTTATAAGTCTGTGGCCCAGCCCAGGATCAGTAAAGTTATATTGTATCTTATATTTGTGGTTTAAAAAGTTTCAAGTTTGCTGTTTTTTCTTCAAAGTTTTATATATTTTTATTTTTGTTGTTTGTCATTTTTAAAGTTTGTGGTTTTTAAGTTGCCTCCAGTCAAAAGGTATCTGTCTTTTTGTTCCTCCAGTTGAATGTTTGAGCTTCACTTCATGTACCTGCAGAGTTTCACCCTTTCACACATTCATCTGCTGAAAGTGGAAAGTTTCTCTGAGCTGATTGAAAATCCAGTTTGAAGGAGGCGGGCCTATGAGCATGATTTGTGATATAAGGAACCCTAACCCATTTAAATCTTGTGAGAGATACGTGTCTGTCCCATAGCATGAAGCTCTGCAGTTTTGAAAAAGATATTTAGTTTAACTCTCTCTGAATGACTCCAGGGAAATGATGACAGAGGAGGTGAAGGAGGAAGCCACGATGGTTTTAACTGGACAGAAACTGTAAATGGGACAACGAGGCAGCTTCCACAAGGCTTTCTGGAAGACTTCCTGGACAGGTAAATAAACTCTTTCATTCACCTGTCAACCCTCGCATTTTTCCCAGGATTCTCCCGAATTTTACCTTTCTTTCCCGCTGTCCTCCTGTTGAAATATTTTTCCTGTTGATTTTCTGTATTTTTAACCTTTCCAAAACAAACATAACTGCCTATTTGATGTGTTTGCTACATTCCGGTACAGCAGATGGCAGTATGTAAAACATTGGCTGTAACATCTATTGACGAGAAGTCATTCACTGAAACAGCACCCACCAAGAAGAAGAAGAAGAAGAAGAAGAAGAAGAAGAAGAAGAAGAAGAAGAAGAAGAAGAAGGCTGACTGTGAGAGGAATGGAGTACCTGCCCCAAAGGCTAAAAGTTTGTGCACGTATCTCACCAAATAGGAGAAGGCTTACCTGTGCTGAATGAGGAGCAACGTTGATCAAAGTACAGCTTTTTGTAAAACATGTCACATAGATTTAATGGATCAAATGGACGCAAAGTGACAAATCTGCTAAACATAAGTTCACACAATAAGCGCAGAAACATGCTGCACCAATGACTGTATTTCTACTATCCCTGCATTTCAGAATCACCCCCGGCTACCAGCTGTCTCACTGCCAACAGCTTCTCTCAGCACCACAAATGAAGCATAATTTCGTCACTTGAAAGTGTGAATCAATCGTTTCAGATCTGTGGAAAACAATATACATGTGATTTTTGTGGTGTTTCTTAGCTGAAGAAAACAGGACTGAAGTTCAGTAACATTAACGGTAATAATGTGTTCCAAGTTCCAAGTGAAAGACTAATTAACAAGGCTTTTGAATGAGTTATAATTGAGTTTAGATTTAGGGTTGATTAAATGACTTGAGTCAAAAATGGCTGCACACAGCCCGACAAAACACAACAGGACAAGATAGTCAGACAAAATAAATCAACACTATGGTCTGATATTAACTCAGAGATCAGAGATCTGATGTTAAGGTGTCCACATTTAATTCTTCTATTTTGTACTGTTGCAGTGAAGCGTGAAACTCTGGGTTCTCACGGGTTTGGTTCACTGATAAAATCCATCAGATTTCTAGAGAGGAGAACTGCTCCATCCAAAGTGGGAGGGATGTTGTCTCTCCTGATCAGACCAGGTCTTCAAAGTACGCCAATTATCAACAAAGCCCACTTCATTTGCTGGACATCACCTCAACGGCCAGAGGCTGAATGATGACATGTAGCTAAACATGTCATCATCAGTCACATTTGGTCAAACATGTCATTTAAAGAGCAGTCATAGCTGTGTGACTCCAATGATCTCATAATATTGCAGAACTTTTGATCGAGGAGTCACTTCTGAACAAAAACTTCCCTTCCCTGTTAATCTTTGTTAAGAATAGGTTGGCATTAAAAATTAGACAGTGATGGTCAGAAAGCTGTTGGGATGAAGGACCTGCAGTAGTGTGTGCATAGTTCCTTTGCACACACTGGATGCAGCAGTCTGTTACTGAAGGACCTGCTGAAGCCCCCCACTGTCTCATGCAGGGGGTGGGATGGGTTGTCCATGATTGATGTCAGCTTGGCTAACATTCTCCTCTGACCCACCTCCTCAATGTTGTCCAGAGGGAAGTCCAGGACAGAGCCAGCACTCCTGACCAGTTTGTTCAGTCTTTTTCTTTCCCCCTCAGAGCTTCCACAGCCCCAGCAGACCACTGCACAGAAAACTGTGCCTGAGTCATATAATGTCCTTAATAGTGTCCTACATACTCCACTGGACCTCAGTCCTCTTAGCAGATGAAGAAGACTCTGGCCCTTCTTGTACAGGACATCTCTGTTGCTGGTCCAATCCAGTTTGTGGTTGAGGTGGACACCCAAGTATTTTTACTCAGTCACAATCTCGATGTCCAAACCCTGGATGTTCACAGGTGTAGTCTGTGGAACCTTCCTGTGGGAGTCTATCACCATTGTCTTGCTGGTGTTTATGTGCAGGTGGTTCAATCAACACCAGTCTAAAAAGTTGGTTATGTCTTCCCTGTATTCCAGTTCATTCCCTTGTGATACGCATCTAAAGATAGCTGTATCATCTGAGAACTTCTGGATGTGGCAGCTGTCTCTGTTGTGTCTGAAGTCTGATGTGTGGAGGATGAAGAGTAAAGGAGAGAGTGCTGTCTCCTGTGGAACCCCCGTGCTGCAAACCACCACATCAGACACACATTTGTATGTCAGTGGTCCATGCAGCCAGCTGGCAGTCTATTCCAGCTCCTTCCAGCTTTCCTCTAAGCAGTGATGGCTGGATTGTGTTGAAAGCCCTGGAGGAGTAAAAAAACAAACAAAAAAACACTCAACATGCTCCCAGTATTCTCCAGGTGTGAAAGGGATCTGTGTCCTCCACACCAATGCCTGATTGATATACGAACTGAAGGGGTCCAGCTTGCTTGTCACCAGGTGTCAGAGGTGGTTTAGTATGATCCTCTCCATGGGTTTCATCAAGTGAGAAGTTAAAGCTTCTGGTAATCCTTTAGGAAGTGCAGTCAGTTCTGTTGGAGGTTCTATGTGTCTTTTCAGAGGTTGCAATGATATTTTATGAAATTCTAGTGGTTCTCATTTGTTGTTTTTATATGCTCTGATAAAGCCAAAGTTCACATCCTTCTGAGCAGCAAACAGCAGACAGACTCAGTCAGAGACCAGCTGGTGAACATTTAGCATTTGGCAGCTAAAGAGCAGATATTTCCCTCAGGAGCTGGAGGAGACCCAAACCAGAGCTAAAAGAGAGAGAAGACTGGAGTGACGTCCATCAGGAAACACAAACTCGAGTCCACATCCATCATCATGTTCTTTACATGCTGGATGGGGAAATAAACTAGTACTATTAAATGGTCAGTATTAAATATCTCTGCAGGTATCTGCACTCTGATTGGCTGTATTAAATGTCTCTGCAGGTATCTGTACTCTGATAGGCTGAAGGTTTTCGGTCCTCTCATCATGGGCATTGGGATTTTCCTCTTCATCTGTGCAAATGCTGTCCTGCATGAGAACCGTGACAAGAAGACCAAAGTCATCAACCTGCGGGACATTTACTCCACTGTCATTGACCTCCACAGCCTCCGCAAACCCAACACCTCCTCTGCCCGCCGCTCCTCCACCAATCCTCTCAATGGCCTTGTTAACTATGTGCAATCAAAAAGCCTAGAGACCAAACCCAGGGCATACCCTGCATCCCTGGTGAACAGGAGGGAGGTAGGGGGAGGAGGAGAGGGAATAGGTGGGCTATTGCCTAGGCAACTTTTGCCTGGCAGCAGCAGAGAAGGAGGAGGAGGACGTGGGTGCAGTGATGGAGAAAGAGACACAGTGTTCAGTATCTACCAGGAGCAGCCAGATGCTCCTCCTACCCCCTCCTCCTCCTCCCATAGGCTCTCCCTACCCCCAAGCTTCAGCCCCCCCCATCTCTCAACCTGCTGGACCTCCTTGCAGAAGGAGGCACTCAGCTCCTTCACCCTACCTCTGTGCCGTCCACGCCCCCCCGCTCCCCGAAGGAGACACTCAGCTCGGGACAGAATGGGCTGGGGCTTGGGCACAGGAGGAGAGGAGGAGTGTAGGAATGAGGGGGGAAGCCACAAACAGGAGGAGGTGGTGTATGCATGTCCACCACCTCCTCTGTGCTCTTCCACACCCCCACCACTCAGACCCTTTCAGGGTTCCTGCAGCTCACCCAGTCTGCACAGGGAGGCACCAGGAGGTTCCCAGGCCCTGCTCCTCCTCTCCTCCTCCTCCCTCACCCATTCCCACCTGTCACTCTCCTCTCTGTCTCACCTCCTGTCCTCCTCATCCATGCCGGATCCCCCCTGCAGGAGACGAAGCCTGCCGACTGCCTGCGGGATGGCAGGTTACAGTAAACTGACACACAGAGAGGACGAATCATTTGAGTCGACTGAGATCACATCATCACATCTCCTGACATCCCAGTGTGGGGAAGTGACATCATACAGGAAGTACTCAAACAGGGAGAAGCTGAGGATGATCTCACGGGTGAATTCTGATCTGAGGCAGGAGGATGAGAACGAGGGCTGAGGAGATAGGACAACCAATTAGGAGCCGACGTAATGATCAACAGCACAACTCTGAAGTCATTTGAGTTTTTAATGACATCACGTCACATCAGGAAGGATTCTTTGTGAACAAGAAGGATGCTTCTGTTGGTTCTGGATGTAAAGTCACTAACAGCTGAAAAGGCTAGAACACAAATGTTCCTGACATTAACTATTAAACTTTATTTCCATTTAAACTGTGAATAGTTCTGATGAAAGTGTTGCTGCGGCAGGAAGATTTAAGGAACTTGTCGACTTCGAGGTCGAACTTGTAGCAATAAGGAGTCTTCCAGATGAATGAATGACAGCACAACATTAAATGAACTGATGAACTTTTTTTCATTAATCAGCTCATCAAGTGACTGCCTGCTTATTAAAAAGTCACGCGGGAATGTTTTCTACTAAATCATCACGTGTTGATATGTCCTACAAGTAATATTTCCTCCGTTGATATTGTGGTTCCCAAAGTAAGATGAGGCCACCGGGAGAATGAATATGGTCTGTTCATACACCCAGAGAAAACTCCAGTTTTTGGAGGCATGAAGGAAAAGTTTGTCTTCACAGTGAGTGAAAACGTTTAGAGCTGAGAAATATTTTGTGAAAACCTGCTGGAAAAGTTTTTACACATATTTCCTTCAGTTTATTTTCTGTACCTTTAATCTTTTAACGCCCACTGTTAGCACAATGTAGAACCTTCACAGACTGATACATAAATCATTACATGAACCTTTATTTATTTGTTCATTATATTAAACTGGAACAGCTGATGTTAAAATATCCTGTGAGCTGACACTGTAAGTAAAAATTTGTCAAAAGCAGACTACAGATGGCCAGATTGACAATGTAGCCTGTGCCATCTAAAATAGTATCATCTGCATAAAAATGTGCACTACAATTTGGAGTTTACACAGTTATGGTAAATAAAAGAGGAGCAAGCATAGAGTTTTGAGGGATACTTTTACTGACCTACAGAGCACTTAATTCCAAACCATCAGAAATGACTGCTTGAGTTCTAGAAGAGAGGGAGAGTGTCATGAAATGATTTCATACACTGTTCATTTAGTCCTAATAAGGATAGTTTTTCTGTTCCTATTATGGTAAACAGAATGAAGTGCTTCCGACGGATCTACAAGTAATGCACAGTATTGATGATTGTCTTATCTTATATTTTTGTATTCACTAGGGATTCTGTGCTTTTTGTAAACAGTACAAGGTATCACTGTTTTCCTTAAATCATCAGATTTTCCTAAATTCAAAATTTGATTCTCTCTAATGGCACAATACAACAAGCTAACTGGCAGGTAAATATTCACAGATGAGGCAGCTTTGTCTGGGTTCACACTGAAAGTGTCTTTTAAAAGATTTGCTTCGATCTGTGACTTTAAATCAGAGATTTAAAGACTACAGTTGTTAAACAGAGTAGCTGGAGGAGACAGTAGACATCTGCCACAAAGAGGTTCTAAGTTATAATGTAGTTTGGATACCGTCACCCAGATCTTCCCTTTGTGTTTTTAATATATCCATCCATAATGGTTCAACTAATCAATGAATTCATAAGTCTCAGAAAATTGTATTGTTGGTTTCTGCAATGAGAGATAATGAAGTAAAATTTTATGTCTAAAGTTACTGCCAAAGCAGATCAGCAATCAGCAGCAGTCAATTTGTTTTAACTTGTGGGACCAACCCCAAGTGGTGTGTGTTAAAGGGTTAAACAACATAATTTATTTTCTTGTGTTCATCATTTCTACTCTCAAATCAAAAAGTTATGACCCTGAAATGTTTAACATCAATTTATCAGTTCAATTTAAATGTTTGGCCGTGATTTCCATCAGTATGTAACGACTAACACCTTTTGACTGTATACAAAGGTGGACGACATGACAGCTCCTCATGAGTGAAGCCAAAACACCTCGATGCCCCCTGATGGCTGGCTGCAGTGTAGGTCATAAACGTCTGTGAAGGTTTTCAGTCATCCAGGTCATGGCTATCCAAGGAGGGTTGAATCAAGGGCAACTGGACTTGCTCATAGAGACGTGAATGTTTTGCTTCTTAGGTTTCTTCATTTCTAACTGACCGGTGTGGAGTGCCAGGTATTTCACCTCTGTGGGGTCATGAGCAAGGCCACTGATACCACCTGGGTCGTTAGTATTCCTAACTGCGTAACAACAGTCATTAGAGTCGATGGAGTTTTCACAATGCCACCTGTGAATAGTTGCTAAACCCTCTGGGAAAGGATGGAAGGACAGTGTTGTAGGTGGAGGATAAGTGGTGTCATAGACTTCCTCTTCTGTTGGATGGTTTCTCTCTTTTATTGTGAATAGACTCCTTCACTCCTCTTTCAAAATATCTGTCCTCCCAATCCAAAATATGTACATCGCTGTCCTCCAATAAGGTGTAGGTAGACTTGTATATCGGGGAAAATAAACAACCATTAACCAAACACATGACTCAGCACAGGAGGGCCAACTCGTCAGGTCAAGACTCAGCAGTTTACTACGTGACTTAAATGACATTACCAGCGCCGAATGGAAGGGCCTGTGTCCTGTATATTTTGGCTTCACTTTTGTAGAGTGGGAGAAAGTGGAGACGTGTTGTCCATCTTCATTTACGTCTGTGGTTAACCTTAAATAAAAGTACAACCTGAGGTTTTAAACCCTGACTGGGTTGCTGCTGATGTGGCAGTGACACAGTGATGAAACATGAGCTGTCTGTGCTGCAGTTTTACTAACTGTAAAGTCTTCTTGAATTGAAAGTTGTAGCTACGTGTCTTCCACCGAAAAATGAGCCTGCTTCAACTAAACAGCACAATGTCCAATCAGCTGATGGCTTTTCCCTGGAGGTTCAGCAGTTGGCAGGTTTTCACTCTGTTTCCTGTGTGTATCTACAACATTTGATTGGTTTTAACTGAAGAAAAAAAACAAAAAAAAACCCACAAAAAAAACATCAACAAATCAAAATAAAGCACATTATCACTTGTACTTTGGTCCAGAATTCTCTGGCGTTTTAGTGCAACTTTGGTTATATTTCCTGTGCTGTTTTAGTATTTTTACACTCAAAGAACCAAGCTGTGCTTCTTTGCTACATTGAATACATTTGATCATCCTGTCGCCATGTGAGCTGTATCTATTTTCTTGCAAATGATTGATTTGTGGATGAATGATGGCGTACTATAAATTCTGCTGGTATCCTGTGTTGGATTTCCCCCAACCCCAAGTGACTGTTTATAAAGTCCTGAAACCAAACTTGACCAAACCATGGTTTAGTCTGAGGCAACACCAAATTCATTGGACCAAGGTTTGGATATTTGGTCCAGGGGAGATTTCATCTGTAATTTTGGTTCAGGTCAAACTGAGAAGTCTGACAGCCTGGCCCAAATAAGGCAGGTGTGAAGGAGGCTCAGAATGCCATAGATCAGATCAGACCTGATCTGTGATTTGTAGTATTGTGGGTTGTAGACAGTAGTCCCTCCAACAAATGGCTGACTCTCAGTCTGGTAAAGACAAGTTTAATTTTATTTTCACATATTCAGTTTGTTTCAAATGTTCACAGGAAATACTGAGTTTACAATTATTACCAGTCAGCTAATAAAGCGACACAACCAGAAAGAGATTCACTGTAAATCTTCAAACACGATTTAACAAATATTCTACACCTTCTAAATTTGTTACACTGACTTCCAGTTTTATGTAACTAGAGGGTGACGTGGACAAAATATCCTATGTGTGTTTGTGTTTCCACTGTCATGGCTGCTTGAACAGCTGTTTTCACTTACTGTATTTCCTCAGATTAGAAGTCATGTCCATACCGGACTTGACAGACAGCTCCCTCACCCTCCTTGCTGTACCTGTGAGGGCAGGACTGGCCCCACTTGCATCACTCTTACTGGTACATGGAGTTAGTATAGCATAGCTCTGCTCACCTTCCATCTGAGCAAAGGTTTAATGAGCCTGAATGAAACAAGAGCTTACATGGAGCTGACATAAAGAAGACATAACTAATGGAGAGCTTATGTGGATCGAATGTACAGCCAACATAGGGTTGACACAGAGCTTACATAGAGCTAATATTAAGCTAATGTAGAGCTATGCAGACCTTACATAAAGCTACATAGACCTAGTATGGATCAATAAAGTGCTAATAAGTGTTAGCACAGACCCAACAGAGCTGACCTAGCAATAACACATATCTTACACAGCGCTAATGCTGCCCTAGCATGGAGCTAATGTAGTATTAATGAAAGTAATGGATGGATATAGACAAGACGTAGTATTGGTTCATAGTATCAGTATTCTAGTATCTGTATTTATCAATAAATATCAGTATTTCGATCCACTCACCCCTTATCAAAGGGTTATCTTTCCCCCAGTTCCTGTTCCTAACACAGTTCCTGTGGGGGAAACGGCAATGTAACAGATTTGATGCACAACTAATGGAGTGCTAACGTACAGCTAAAGTAGAGCTAACTACAGCCAACATAAAGATAGAGTAGAGCTCCCATGGAGATGATTAAAGCTAACATATTTCTGAGGCTTGCATTGTAAACATCAAAGTAAAATAAATAAAAATAAGTCCTGTTACAGGAAGCCACTGAAAAGGTCCTAGAAAATGAGTTTATCAGACATTAACAATTCAGATTTAGCTGTTGTCGTCTGTCAGTCCCTGTATTAAAACACCTGTGAGTCAGTGAGGGAGTGGTAGCGTCAGTGTCCAATCATATGGTTTGAATTTTGGTAAATCTGGGTTTTCTAGAACTTTCACATGAGCTCCATTAAAGAGTTCCAGCTTTTCGAGAATATGACACATCTCTGCAGTTATTGAGAATCAATACTTATACAACATTCTTCTAACGCTGTTGTGTAACTCTTTGTCCTCAGATCAGTTTAATTTTCATCAGAAAGTTAATCCACTCATGTACTCCCAAGTTTCTTGAAACCTTTGAAGTTGAAGTCTGTAAACATTTCTGTTTTTGGTCCAGTGCAGTTCTTTAACTACCACGACTGATGGTTCCTTTCGTTCTGTAAAGTAACATCTGGAGAACATTCTCTGAGGTTCCCTGTCTGATATTTAAAGAACACTGAAGGTACCAGTTCACATTTCAGAGATGACTGATACTGTCACAGTCTGTGAGGTCACTGCAGGTCTAATCGATACTATACAGGTTGACAAGGTCAGCGCCTTGTCCATTTGATCAGAGTTTCTGGTGATCGATACAGGAAGATCAGCTTGGCGTAAAGCTCCTCCTCCAACTCCAGCTCTCCAGTCTCTCTCACCTGAAACAGGAAACAGCCAATCATCCAGCACAACAACCAACCAATCAGATTAATTAACTAATTAATTTAATTATTAATTTCTAACAGGGTTACAGATCAGAGGCTGGAGCCTGCGGACGTATTACTGTGTTAATAAAGATTGTAAATGTATACCAGGAAGATGTCGGTGCAGAGTTTGAGGATGCGGTCGACACAGGGCAGCTCCTCAAACATGATGGAGTGACTGATCCCACTGAAGAACTCTCTGACAAACTTCCCAATGACCAGCACCACTGAGGCGTACAATCCCATGATGCTGCAGGACCAGACACAAGAAAAAGACAAAGAAGAAGTAGAAAAAGAACAAGAATTACCTCCTCGCCGTTTTTTGACTCCACCAATCAGTCAAGTTGCAGTTTACATCCATGGTGTTCCAGACTCATATAATATCTGTAGTGAAGACTCTAACAGACATGGCATTCACCTCAGTCCACAGTCCACCTGTTCATTTTGTCTCCACCACCATGACTCATCATTCCTACCACACACCTGGACACAGCACCTGTCCCTGAACAGAGCTCTTCTTCACAGCCATTGACGTGTGTCCCTCACTAGCTCCACCTAGTGGCGTACAAAGTCATCTCTTCCCAGCACTGTTTCACATAGTTATGGTTATTCCTTTAATCATGACGCTGCTGTCTGTCAATGGAAACGTGCCGATCCCAAACAGAAATGTTAATAATAATCTATTAAAGGTTGGGACGAATGCGTCGACTCTAACGCTCAGCACAAATTCGCTGTAAACGTCCCTCACAATGTGAGATATCTATCCAGCAAGACTTTCATTTGAAATGATTTCATTTCGTGCGCAGACTTTGATTTTGTTTTTAACTGAATCTTTCAACCAACCCAGAGTCGGTGGTTGTAGCAGAGTGAGTGTCGACAGGAAGCCCTTTGTCACCTGTGCCTTCGTCACCTGTGCCTGGGCGTCACATGGCCTGTGAAAAGTGCTCTATAAATACATTAAGACTGTAGTATCAACATATATTACCGCTGTGAATGTACTATAATAATACCACAGGTACTGCTGTACCTCAAGGTGACTGCAGTGTCAACATTTGCTAATACTATGAGTACTGTAACAATACTACAGTTACTGTAATAATTGAAGGTGATTGTAGTGTCAAAATCTGTTACTGCTGTAATAAAACTCATGTCACTGCAGCATTAGAAAGGTAATGTGTACCCGTATCCAGCCAGGAAGCCCAGGCTCGGAGGACTGACTTTATCACTGAACACGAACAGCTGAAGCCCCGCCTCCCTCCTGTCAGTCATTGAAGCCCCGCCCCCCAATGGGACCAGACTGTCAGCCGGTTGGTCGACAATCCACCACTCCTGGATCTCGCGGCTCTGATTGGTCGACCGCTCCAGGGCCAGTAGGATGTCCTTGTAGCGCTCGTCTGATTGGAGGAGAGGGGAGAGAGGACAAAAAACTAATTTTTTCTCCAAAAGTTATATTTACTGTCATTGTGGGTCTTTTTATTCTCTTTGTGGTCATTTTGTGTATCTTTCTAGTTGTTTTGTGGTCGTATTGAGTGTATTTAATGATAACTGTGCAGGAATTAATACCTCTGTAAAGCTGTTCAATTGGTTTAGCGTTGGAATCGCTGGGAGCTCGAATGAAACATGGAAACACGTCTTGTATCAGCCTGAAAACAAACACAGAGACATAAAGTTCCATTACCCAAACATCTTTACATTTTATTCATCAAGAGCTATAAGGAGACAAAGGTCACTTCCTGCTGCTACAGGAAGTGTGGACAGAACAGGAGCAGTGGCCCACATACAGTATTTGTATCTTTTAGTATCTTGTGAAAATCATTATTCATTATAACAAAAATTGTGTAGTGACAAAAGCAAACCTGTCTTAGCACGCTAACATTACAATTAGAACCAGTCATTAGCAGGTGCTTTGATCCACAGTGAAGTACAGATTAATTCACACCCTGATGGTGCAGCATCAGGGGCAGTTTTTGGCGTTCAGTATCTTGCCCAAGGACACTTCAGCATGTGGACTGCCGAGGCCAGGGATCGAACCACCAATCTCCTGATTGGCATGATTGGTGGACGACCGCTCTACCTCCTGAGCCACAGCTGCCCCATTGCTAATCAGGTTTCCTGTAGCATGGTGGCTAATAACTGGATGACAGTATTTTACTTCAGACTCCCACCTCTCTGCCCATACATATTCCCGCTCCCTGTACTCACACAGGAAGTGTCCTGGTTCCGTTCAGCAGCAGGATCAGGTCCAGACGAGTCTGATCGTCCAGGTAGGTCACATGTTTACCTGAGGCAAGCTCTACCTTCGCCCCCAGACTTAAGTTCCTGTGTAAAAAAAAAAGAACTATTTTCAGGTTATGTTTGTTATGGTTATGGCTACGATGTACTACTACTGCTACAGCAACTTCTACTACTACTGCATTGCTACTACCTCTATTACTAATACTAATACTGCTATAGCAACTTCTTCTACTCCTGACAATGCTACTACCTCTACTACTAACAACTCAGTGGAGTGAAGCTGACCTTTGAACTGTCCAGGACACAGTCAGGGGGAAGTGGTCCAGGTTGAGCACCTGGCTCAAGTACTGCCTACTGGGAGGACTGATGGTCCACAGAGAGTTACTGCTGCCCTGCAGCTCTGCCACTGTCACATCCTCATGTCCGTATGCCTCTAGGAACTGCAAGGCACTCTGGGAAACAGACCACAGAGTTACTGGAAGAAAACTACAAGCTGTAGAGCCAGTACTGCAATCAGTATGTGTAGCAGTACTGCAGAGAACTTACAGGTGTGTAGCTGTAGGAGCTGGTGAAGGAGATGAAGTCTTCCTCAGTCAGATCCTTCAGCTGATTCTGTTGTGCACTCATTGTGAAGATTGGCTGTCAACAACAACACATCAGTCATAGAACTACTAGTATTACTACTGATAATGCTAATACTACTGCTACTGCTATTAATAAAGGCAACAGCAGGTCAGTTGTAGTACTGATGATACTACTACTAATTCCTCTAATACTACTACTTCATTTACTAAAGACAACATTAGGTCAGTTATACAACTATTAAAACATGTACTAATACTGCCAATAGTACTGCTACTGCTATTATTAAAGGTAACAGCAGGTCAGTTAAACCACGACTCATATGACTACTAACACCGCTAACACAGTTGCGACTGCTATCAATACAGACAACAGCAGGTCAGCTATACTACTAACTAATACTACTACTAATATTGCCAATACTACTATCAACACCATTATCAACAAAACAATACTTGGTTAGTAATCAGAATCGGATACAGAAACGTTATTGATTGAAGAGAAAATGGGTCAGCTGCAGTTGCTCCCATTATAGAACAAGTAAAATAAAATAGAAACAGGAAATAAGAAATATCTTGGAGAATATGTAAAAATGTGAAAATAATGCTACTAACACTACTGCTGTAAACAAGACCACACCTGATCAATAACAGTAAACTACAACTACCTTTTTATCACTACATCAACATAAACACGTCATCAGTCACAATACTAATAAAGCTACTGTTAGCACTGCTGCTAATGCAAGCTGTATTCCAGTAATGATGGACTGCTGTGTGAACATCAGTAAACAGGAAGTGATCAGCTGATCTGATCCTCTCTGATACAAACTGAGCTGAAAACAGCTCAAAAGCAATATATTTATCAAGGTGAGGATGGAGCGAGGTTCACCACTTTGTGAACACCTGACTGGATGAAGGAGATGAACACATGAAGCTGCTGCCGGTGAACAGTTTGATTATTGATTATTGATTCTGGTTTTATTTACGTTTTACTCAGAGTCCAGACTTTGGAGTAGGGATAGTACTACGACTGCAACTACTATCATCAACAAGAGCAGGTCATCGGGAGTACAACTAACTCTACTGCTACAACTACTACTGTTACTAATACATGAGTCAGCAAAACAACTGAGTCGGCGCCATTAAGAAAGTAACACTACTAATACTGAACTACTACTACCATTACTACTGTAAACATAAATACCTTATCAGTGACAATACTACTAAAACTAGTGGTCTCACTGTACTATGTCCGGCTCAATAGGTGAGGTTACCTGGAAGCCTCCCAGTGTGATTGTCAGAGAGACGTCGAGTGGTCGGTTGACGACTCCGGCGACAGATTTGATGAGCGACATGAAGAGCAGTGGAAACCAGACGATACAGATGAGCAGCAGAACGATCAGACCGCCCATCCCATACTTCACCACCCGCTTCTTCTTTTGACCGCGAGGCTGGGGGTACCTCTGTGTACAAATACACACAAAACAAACCCAAATACATTAATATATGTATATGTACATTTCTGACTGCGAGGCTCAGTGTACAAATACACACACATACATGAATAGTTGCAGAGCGGTCAGCAGCTGCAGGGCCTTCTCCCATCATGCTTTGTCTTTAACTCATGTTTTCAGCTTCACCTTCAGCTCGTGCTCGTCCTTCATCACCTTGTCACCAACTACAAACTTTAGACAACTTTGCGTTTTTGTTTCTGTTTCCCACAAGCTGCTGAGTGACTGCAAGTGTTTTCCTGTCTTTCCATTTTCATCTTTTTCATGACTGTTAAATGGAGAGTTTTAGGGATTTGGGGGTTGTGTGAGTTTGCAGTCCACCAGTGTTTGCCGGTCAGTGTGCTGAACGCCGATGGGAAGCACAGTGTGAAGACTTGGCTGAATTTGTCTTTTCTGTGGAGGACTGCCGACCGTCACAGCAGCATCAAATTAAATTTGCTGCTCGTACCAACAGTGCTGTGGTCATCTTTGGGCAGCGTTGATCACGTCTGTTCATCGTCTGTTCTGTTCTGCCTGTCGAATTGCTGCCTTGTTCTTCTTTTGCCAGGTTTTAGTAGCATTACGTCCATCTGCTGGAGTGCAACATCTTCACAGTGCAAAGTCTTTACAATGTCCACCCAAAGTGATCCCAGCTGTAACACTGTCCATTCTGTAATCCAGACCCATTAGTGTGCTGCGTAGCAGTGACATGCACCCCTGAGTATACAAACGAAATGAACACGTACACACACAGACATACCTTCTCAGACTCCCTCCAGCACTTTAAGACGAAGCAGTGGGCATAAACGTCCTCCACGCAGATCCAAGAGGAAAGAGACAGAGTGGTGTCTGTCCACACCCAGTCCATCACCGCCCGCAGCTCTGTGAGGAAGGGAACCAGACGGAAACTGGAGGCAGACAGACAGGTAAACAGACAGACAGGTGAGAACAGACGGACAGGAAATAACAGACAGACAGTCAGTCAGTCAGTCAGTCAGTCAGTCAGTCAGTCAGAGCCTGGTACAGAGCTGTTACTAACTCCTGTGACAAACAGTTTCCCTCTGTTTCCAGTCTTTATGCTAATCTAGGCTACCAGTTGGGCAGTGGGACAGTGTTTTGGTCTCTATTGGAGTCTGACGGTGACTCACCCCTGGAACAGGAAGAGATTGAGATAGTTATAGCTCTTCGTCAGGAAGTTTCCCAGAACTCGTGTCGGGTAACCAGACCGAATCTGATAGGCTGACAGACCGAAGTAAACACATTTGACAAAATACCAGAGCTGAGCCACCAGGTTCTGATTGAAACGCCTGGAGACAGACGGACAGGTGAGAGACAGACAGAAATCATGTTATTCCAAGCAGTGATCATCATCACACCAACAGCATCAACGTATTGATTTGTAACCACAGCAGCTTATCAGTACTTGAGATGACCTGTTCATTATCGCCACTTCAGCAAGAATGAAATCTGTCTTACTTTTAATGGTAACCATGGTGATAATTAGCACAAAGTGACACTTTGTCTGCTAAGTGTCTTATCTTACGTATCTTAACTTAGCTTGACTTTACTTATTATCTTCCTTCAAACGTCTGCGGCTCAGTGCTAATGCTGCTGCTAACTGCTGTGTACTGACCAATGGGAGTCCCTGCATCACAAGATAAATGTAACCAGATGACTTCTTGTTATTTCTGAGTCAAACAGTTATGATACAACTTAATTATGTTAATAGGGAAGCAGCTAAAGGTGAGTTACCTCTCAGTGACCGTTGGCAGGATGAAGAACATCCAGAAGTGAATCCCAAACACCAAAATCACCTGAAAGACCAACTTGCCCAAAACTGTCTTCCTCAAATATAAAGCTCTGTCTATCACCATGGTACCTGCAGACAGACAGGTGCACAGTGAGGCAGGTAAACAGACAAACAGAGAGACACACAGGCAGACAGGCAGACAGGCAGACAGGCAGGCAGGTAAACGCACCAAACTGGATGAGAACCATCACCAAGAAAGCTTCGGGAACTTGGTCTTCTGAGAGGGAGGAAGTGATGTCAGCAGCCGCAGAGTGTTTCTAGGGAATTCAAATAAGATAAAACAGAATAAAATGACATGAAGAAGAATCAGTCCACTGAGATCAATAATGTTTGAGCGAGTGAAGTCTGATGTGATGCAGCAAGTGAGTCAAACTTTACTCCAAAAGCCCAGAAGCCGAAGACGATGATGATGAAGTCGACGGTGTCGGCGAGGAACATGAGAACGTAAACATCTGTGACGGCGCTGTATTCTGGTTGGACGAGAGCTTTGAAGAACTGGAGGACCGGACGGTAGAGAGACATACATCTAATAGATAGAGACAGAGAGAGAGAGCGCTTCAACACATTAACACTAATGACAACATGAAACAGGCACTTAAATAGAAATAAATAATAATAACAAAAAGAAGAAGAAGAAGGAGAGGAGGGAGACCAATAAAGACAAGGGCCTTTATTTTTGTGGCTTCACTTCATCTTCTGTCCATCTGCTGGATAATCAGTGCTTCAGCAGCACTTGATCACTCACTGATTCTCTTGCCTAATTCAGCAGACAGTTTAAACAATCGTGGTCAATTCAGAAGGAAACAGTCCAGATATACTGCCTTCCCTTTTCTCATTATCATTTTATTCTTGTGTTTTGGATCAGTTATATCTAATCCATCAAGTATAAACTCTGACTTTCAAATGGTCAACTATATTTGGGCAACCAACACAAAAAGAGTGTTGTTGGACAGTGGTTAGCTTTAGTGTTAGCATACCTGCTAACAGAGTATGTCTTGGCTCTGATGGAAAGTTCTCTGAGCTTCTCCAGCAGCAGATCGAACCTGCTGGGCTGCTGAGCTCTGGAGCTCAAACTCTCTGAAAACATGAAGAAGAGGACAAGGAAAACATCAATAGCACTGAAATAATAACGCATTCATTTCTGTCATATTCCATCAGTCCATCCATTGTCCATTGCTGGAAAATTCCCTCATCCCTGCCCTCCAGCTCCTCCTGTGGGCTCCTGAAATGTCCCCTGGCTGTTATCTATTGTTTTTGAAAACCCAGTTTAGACAAATCAAACAACTTCCATGTGACTGGTGTCTTGATGTCTGCATTCTCAGGCTAACCAGGCTGACACCGTTCACTGCCCCTCACCCTGCCAGACTCTCTGGGTTCGGCAGATGGCCGACTCCTC
>NC_092073.1:24551870-24646870 GCF_039877785.1 Chaetodon trifascialis
TCTTATTTTGTTTTTAGCACCATTTTTGTAAACACCATTTCCCATAAGCCCACAGACCAGAAATAGCAGCAGGACAGTGAGGACTGAATGTTGTAAGACATTGTGTTCAGACAGCAGAGATCACCGCTGATGGATTCGATGGATGTGGATCAAACCAGAGTTCCCGTGATGGAAATACTCCTGCTGGTAATTTTTCATGGCCAGTTTTTCCAAGTCCACAAAGCAGTTACTGTAGAAATCATGAAGGTTTCAGTTTCTTCAATCAGCTGCTCTAGTGGAGCTGGTTTGTGTCAGAATATGGAAGAACTCCAAGAACACAATGTTGAAGACAGATGAAGTTATTGCACAGATTTACAGAAGCTAGTGGAACAGACACTGGACAGGAAGAGATGTTTGGACTTCAGCTCCTGTTGATTAAAGAGGTTTGACCTGAGGATGTGAGGGCGACTCCTCATTCTGTTGGACCTACAGAACACTGATTGCACAGTGCTGTTACAGAGTGGAATGTCTTCCCTCACAAACGATCTACGGTCGAGCACACACACACACACACACACACACACACACACACACACACACACACACACACACACACACGAACCAGGTGGTCGACCCCCTACCTGGGCCCTCCTCCTCCTCCTCCTCCGGTCTGTCCTCCTCTGGCTCCTCCGTCACTTCTATAACTCCAGCTGCTGAACAGGTGGAGGAGTCACAGTTAGCTGCTCTGCTCAGGTGACACTGATATGCAGATGACACACAACTTGGCATTTCCTTTGTCTGGATAACATAAACACTGTTCGAGTGACTTCCTGTCATTACACAGAGCAAAAACTGATGTTTGTATTTCGGGTAGGTAACATTTCAAAAGATCTCATGAAATACTAAATTCTTCAAGGACATCTGGAGTCAAAGGAAGATGGACTGGCTGCAGATTCGTGAAGATGTTTCACTTCTCAACTGAAAAGCGCCTTCAGTTCTTTTGGATGGAGTGCAGAGGCATTCAGCCTCTCAGGTCTTGGGGTCTTCCCATTCCTTATTGCTTTTATAGTTTAAGGATAAACCATAATATGGCATATTATGCTGGAAGTATCCTTGGGCAAGATACTGAACCCCAAAACTGCCCCCAGTGCTGCGCCATCGGTGTGTGAATTCATATGTACGTTGCTAATGACTAACTGTAATTGTAATTGTAAACAAGCCTCCATCAGTGTGGTGGTGCCTCTTCACTAAACCTGCACAGAACAGTGTGATAAAAAGATAAAAACTATGAAGATTATCATAAAGACTAATAAAGATTTCCATTTTTAAGCACTTTCATTCAGAAATATGTCAAGCAGATCCATCCTGTCTGCTGTCATTACAATAGAGTTTGTGATCTACAAAACTTTAAGGAGTGATCTCGACCTGAACACCCTGCCAACTCCTGCTGGAGGAGTCCAAGAGGGGGCGCTGTGAGAGGCAGAAAACACATCGGTCTGCATGAGGACAGCAGCTCCTCTGTTCTCCTGCTCCTAAACGGAATCTCTTCTCCTCCTCACCTCCTCTCTTGTCCTCTTTCCTGTTCCTTCGTTCAGTGGAGTTCTTCTTCCACTGTTTCTTTTGGTTGCTTCGAGCTCTCATGGCTGTTCTGGAGTCTGTTATCCAGGCGTGATAAACAAACTGACAAACAGACAGAAAACATCATTTCATTGGTTTGAGTCCGAAGGTAAAAATGACAATTTTCTCCTTCGATCTGAACTCTGAGCGCTCTGTTCAGTGTCACAGGTCTACATGAGTCCCAAGCTCTTCTTTCTGGAAGACACGTCAGATGTGTGGTACAGATGTCTTTTGTTCACCATCATCAAAACGTCTATTTATGGGAATATCTAGAAACAGTGTTGTTCATCCCTCCAGCAGAGCTCTTCAGGCATAAAGAATCCACTCAGGGAGAACTGGATCTCTTCTGGAGACTCTGGTGGGACAGTATTTTGACCTCATCTGTCCTCCAGCCTCCACTTTTCAGAATCCTGTGTTTGTCCTTCCATTGTTTCAGGTTTGATTCTCTGACTGAAGTCTCTCTGAGACGCCTTTGGGTTTCACTGTGTGATCAGATTAACGGGATTAACCAGCTACGAGTTTTTGGCTCTCAGGCTGCATAGAGGGTTGTTGGGGCTGCCAACGTGGTCTTTAGAGCAATATCTTAATTTACAGTAAACGATCAGCAAACTAAATGTTAATTAAACATCATCTCTCTTAAACAGTCACTAGTGTGCCTTAAGGGAGTGGAGGTATACAAAGAAGAGCTGACTCTGGTTTCATTACCATTACATTGCAAATGTAATCTTCTGATGAGGACCTTGTGAAACCGCCGACAGCTCCAGAAGTCAAAACCAGCTTCCTCTGTTTGTAGACGGAGTTGAGACACTGGTTCCCAAAGGGGTTAAGACCACTTCATATCCTCAACCCTTGTCACAGGTTACAGGTCTTTATGAATGTGAGGAGTTTCTGGAGACTCACCTGGAAGGCTGATTTCTCAGGTAGCTCCTCCTCCTTCTTCTCCTCTCCCTCCTTCTTTTCCTCCTCCTCCTCCTCCTCACTATCTGTCTCAAACAGGTAGTAGTCACCACTCCTCACCACTGAAGACAGACAGACAGGTCAGACAGTTACTTAGAAAGACCAAAAAGTGCAGGAAAAAAATGGCTCTACATCAGAGTGATGATGTCAGAGGTCATGTGACTCACTGGAGGTGTGGTTTACCCACGGTCTCCACCACTCCTTCTGCCGCTGCCCCTTCTTGTTTTCTTGACCTACAAATCAAATCAATACATGACAATAAACGAAATCAATTCACTCCGATTGACTATGGGAATTTCACACTGTTACCATGGCAACCGCTGTTTGTTTACAGACCATCAGTATGGAAGCTGTCTTGGGTCAAACTCAACATTTTCTCCTTTCCTCTGCGGAACTTCTGCTGTCGAGATTTAATCCTCTCCATCCTGAAGGAAACACAGAGGCAGGAAGTGGTTCAAAGGTCAGTCCAGCCTTGTTTCACAGCTCCCAGGTCTCATTCAGGTGTCCAGCATTTCAAGACAACACAGGACAGGTGTGTCGGGTAACACACGGTCAAGGATTTGACAGACAAAATTTGACAAACAATGTGAAGCAGCTCGACACCTGATGTTTAAACATGTCAAAGTCCAGATCTTTGAGTCAAGTCGCGGCTGTTGAATGAGTTCTGTCTCCTTCATCTGTCTCATGGATGTTCAGAGTCAGGCCTGAATCAGCCTTGCTGGTGTTGTGACTCAGACTCAATCCTCTGTTCAAAGTGAGTTGTGGTTTTTTTGTAGTTTGACTCGTCTCACTCTCAAACCTGTGTCGGTCTCTGTGTTTTCACCCAGACTCACCTCAAAGTCTCAGTCTTGCTTTGACTTGGACTCCTCTCGGCCTCCGTCCTGTTCTGACTGAGCCAGTTTGTGGCTGCTGAACAAACTACACAAATGTGTGATTGACCTTCGGCTTTAATAGAAGTATTTCATGTTTGATTTTTACAGCAGCAAAGGCTTCATGGATGAGGACTCTCTTCTCTTAGATTATCCAAGGGGGGCTGAATCAAGGGCACTTGGTTGTAGAAACCTGAACTTGAACATTTTACCTCTCATCCAAGAGGCTTCTTCAGCTGTAAATGCCTGGTGGGGAGTCTCAGGTGTTTAACCTCTGTGGGGTCGTTTTCAAGGTCATTCATATGACCTGGGTGGTTGGTGCTCCTGGCTGTGGAATGGCGGCTCTTGGTTTAGAAGTATTTTGTACCTTTAAAAGACAGCTGCTGGAAAAGCGTCGTCTTATATTCAGACCAATAGGCTTCATGGTCATTGTGACATGGACTTAGAGTATCTCTGTTCTGTGGGGGTTTTCACTCAGACTTGTTTCAGTTTTAAGGACATTTGGACTACAAGCGAAATCTAAGATGAAATGTCTGGAATCAAGGCAATATATGCTTGTTTTTTGTCTGACAGGACATATTTTGGTACCAGGCAGTTTTTATGTTGCTGTATTTCACCTGCAACACTTGTGCTTGTTTTAAGTAATATTTTTACTTAAAATGATCTAAATTTATTTCAATTAGACTGTTTCACAGTTTTTTTCTTGCTATTGAGAGATGACTTTTTGCAGTGTAGGGCCTGTCTGGGTGTCGACTATTTCGACTTTTTTGACTCATCTCATCCCTGCTGCTGTTTTGACTCATTTTGGTCTTGAGGGTCTTTCAGTGTTTTGACTCACACCTCTGACATTGAGTCATCTCAGTCATAAGCCCCGTTAGACTCAGACTTGTCTGGTCTTGTGGACAATCCGATGTTTGGATATGGACTTTTCTGTGTCTTGAGCCTGTCTGGATTTATTCTTGACTCCATCTCTTGACTGCTTGTAGTTACCAAAGTCTCATGAGCATTTGACTGAGACTTGTCTCGGTCTCAAGCCTGTTTAGACTCAGTCTGGACTCGACTATCTTACTGTCTTTTCAGCAGGTCCATGGACGTCTTCTCCACCTCTAGCCTTGCTCTGACAGCTTTTACTGTGGATGCCTCGAAGAGCTCTGCCCCCCTGCACGCCCGCGCACACACATACACACACACACACACACACACACACACACACACACACACACACACACACACTAACATCATATGACTGAATGTGCGTGTTAGTGCATGTGTGTTTATGTGTGTTGCACTGTGTACCTGGAGGCCAGAAGCTGAGTATTTCGCAGGTCCAGGACCACATACAGGAAGTAGTGACTCCTGAAGACTCTCCTCTGAAGCAACAGGAAACAGAAACAGACCCCGTCCCAGATGATCCCAGCCTCGTCGCTTGGCAATTCGCACTGTTTACTGCTCTGCTGCTCCGCTGCAGGAAGTGACCCGTACATGAACAACACACAAACAAAAGATGGGCAGGCAGAGAGGTAAGCAGACAGGTAGACAGACAGACAGGTAGACAGACAGACAGGCAGACAGACAGACAGACAGTTTACATACGCTTAGTGTATCCTTTGATGGTGCAGGCCAAACTGAAGAGCTGAATCAGCCAACAGTGATTGAACACCAATGACTTAATGAAGCCACAGGCCAGGATCTGGACACAGACAGACAGACAGACAGACAGACAGACAGAGGGAGTGAGAGAGAGACAGAGGAGAGACACAGTATATTTTATCTATATGAATGACTGTGTGATGATGATGCATCTTACCGACAGAATATTCTTCATGGTGATGACAAACACGTTGTAGCCAATCAGACAGTCCCAGTACACCAAGATGGATCTGACTGGTTTCAGCAGCAGGTCTCCGCCCACCAACAGGAAGTAGAAACAGGCCACCAGGTAACCCATACAGAAGATACTAATCCTGGAACAGGGAGTAAAAACATGTCACCAGGTAACTTTTCAGTACAATGAGCAACAATTTAAAGTGACTTTACAGGTTTAACAAAAAAATCAAGTGTGATCTCAATCAACTGACTGAATCCTGAATCTTCAGGTCTTACAAACATTTTGGTCTCCTGTGCTTCTGCTCTGAGGAACAGTGGTGTTAGAAATTTTAATTCAGGTACCTATGGCTCTGCCCACTCACCTGGTGGTCCCAGTGATGAAGATGATGGTGAGAACGAACCAGAACATGTAGCTGAAGATGATAACCTTCATCATGTCCAGGTAAGACCTGCATATATACAGGTTAGACAGGTTAATAGACAGAGACAGACAGGCAAGGAAACAGACAGGTGGGCAGTGGGTGGGGTTTACCTGCACATCATGAAATCAGGGACGGTGTTGAGGTGGAGTCGTCTGATTAGATCTGACACCTGGCCGTCATCTCCCACCAGCTCACTGTTGTCTCCTGCGAGGCTCTGAACTGACGACTGAAGCTCCTCCTCAAACACCTGCAGCTGCAGAGAGGCCGCGAGGAGCAGGAAGAAGTCATCTGAAAGATCACGACAATAAAACACAAGAAACAGTCAGTAAACATGCATTACACATTTTTAGCTCTAACTCTGAATTTTGGATATTACAAAATGTTTTGATCAAATCCCAAATTTCCTCTTGCAGAACTTTTGTATAAAACCAGAAACCAGAAATTCGAGGATTGCTTACAAAAACATTGCATAAATAAATTGTATACACACACGTGTGTGTGTGTGTGTGTGTGTGTGTGTGTGTGTGTGTGTGTGTGTGTATCCAGGACTGCATGTCTTGTTCTCACATGATGTGAGATGACAGTTGCTGGTGGTTCTGCACCTCTAAGCTGCCACAGAACAAGACAGACAAGAAAACATGGAGGCTGTTTTTGTTTGTATGGAGGTTTCAAATAACAGAAGAAAATAATAAAATGTGATTAAGTATGACACAGTATGGTTGTTTTAAAGCATTTTTTTAATTGATCAAAGATTTTGGCCATTTCGCCCACCCCTAGTTTGTACCCATGTGGCAAACGGCAGTTGAGAGTATTCGGCCTTGTTGGAGTCTCTGACAGGAGTCCTGGTGCCTCCATAGGTCTGTTGGGGGACTTCAACACTCAGATGGGTTTACCCTAACCCTGTTGACGGAGAGACGTGGAGGAGGCTTGCCTGTTCTGCACCTGAGTGGTGATGTTAATGGACTTCTGTGCTACTCATGGGTTATCTATAACAAACACCATGTTCAAGCACAAGAGGATTCATCGGTGAACTTGGTACCAGAACATCTGATGACTGTGTTGTCATCAAATGTAGCCAAATGTCTCGGACCCTCGGGTGGTTATCTTATCAAGCAGGTAGTGGGGTTAAAAGGGGAAAATCTGGAGGACCCTGTCGATGAGGTCTTGACCTTCCACCTCTGGAAGACTTACTTATCCTCTCGATAATAACGTATTAACTAAGTAAAACCAGCTCTGGGAGCAGGTGTAATGAATTTTTAGTTGTTACTGTGAGAAAGCAAAATGTTAAATCTACATGATGTTCTCAAAATATTTCTTTGTGTAGTTAGAATATATTGAGGAAGTAACAAGTTTGTCATTGTTAAGGTTTCAATGATCATCAATGATAATGATGAAGATGATGATCTTACAGAGGAGGAAGAGTGAGTTCGGTGGTGTCAGGTGATCAGGGAGAAATAGCCACTTGACCACGTTGGAGTCCATGTTGGAGGACGGAGGTCTCCAGGGATAATCTGAAAATACAAAAACATGAATTGATCATGTTCTTCAAGAAATTTATGTTTTCATGAAAAAAATTTGACTTTTTCCAGTTTTGTGTTTTACAAAAAAAAAAAAAAAAAAAAAAGTTTAAATTGGTTTTACAAAATGCTTTTTTCAGTTTTTCTGGTTAAATCCGAGATTTCTGGTCTAAATTCTAAATATTTAGTTTCAATCACAAATACAGAAATCAGTTTCATCTCTGTGTACAGAGAGGTCTAGTACATATTTAGCTAGCTTAGCACAAAGATGTAAAGCCTGGGGAACTTCCAACATCCCCTTCAATCTTTTCAGCACAAAAGCCTTTATGAGTTTGCTAATATGTTTTCTAAATATTATTGTGGAGTAAAAATTCCCAACATAATGCCATTAGGTGAGTGTTGTACCTTTACAGGCAGCAGGAGGGAATCCAATACACAGCAGGTACTGGAAACATAACAGCCCTGACAGAAAGTAGCAGTACTTGGGCCACACTGAGGCGATGCGCCTCCGGCTGCGACGTGATAGGACAGTGATGAGGCCAATGGCGTGGCCTACAGCAAAGAGATCCATTCGCTGACCAATCACATTCACAGCCAACAGGAAGCAAGTCTGAGGATGAGGAATGTGGGAATGTTAATAAGCAGGAAGAGGTTAGCTTCTAGCTATGCTAACGTGTGCATCTCACCTCCAGTCCAAACTTGTAGAAGAAGTAGTTGAGGAAGTACTTAACACAGCTCAGGACACTGTCGTCAAGGTGACGCCTGGTAATGTCATGAAACAGCGTCCTGGTAGGTGGCGGGACTTTGTTATGACGGAGACGGTAGAGCTCCTGGTGTCTGTAAACAGTCACCTCGAAGGCTAACAGTGCCAACATCATCAGGTTATACTGTAGAGAAAGGTTAACGTGGTGCTAAGTTATCAGAGCTAACATCATCTGGTGATAGTGGGGAGACAGGTTAGCATGATGCTAAATAATTAGAGCTAACTGCGCTAACATTACCAGGTTAAACTGTAGAGACAGGTTAGCACGATGCTAAGTAATCAGAGCCAACTGTGCGACAGCACAAACACAAATTAAAGTGAGACTGATTGTGATGTCTTTTTTTATATCACTCCTCACCCTCAGATAATCAAGCAGTTTTTCATCTGTCTTGCGAAGCCCCACCCACTGGGCAGGGTCAACTGGCCCAGAGTACAACACAGAGCGAGAGAGGTCGGCACTGGAGTTAACTGGCTACAGAGAGACAGACAAAAATGAAAACATTACCATGCTGCAGTATCTGTGAGGTCGCTTTAGATCAAATGATTTCAAACTGTGAGCTGCCTCCCCCGGCTGAAGGGGGAGAGGCAAAGCTGGGGTGAAGGGGGAGAGAGGTCAGGCATGCAGGTGTTGTAACAACAACTGGAAGTTAATTGTTGTACTCCTGGAGGACATGAAGATGCTTTAAAACACAACATACTCCTTCTTGGATAAGACATGTTCAGTGTGACTTGAACATCCAGAGGTTATTATTATCTGTCATAATGATGAATGATCAAATACAGGCTAAAACTGACTCCATGATGACTTTATACTTCCTGTTTACATCCCCAAGGCATTATGGGAAGTATAGTTTTAAAATGTCAAGTGGTGGGGGAGGAATAGACATACAGGTATGGTACTGTTGCTGTGGTTACCATTGTGCAGTTCGAGGAGTATCCGATTGGCTGGACGACATTGAGTTGGTACAACATCTTACAGACTGTCACCACACAGGTCCAAACTGTACAGACTCCTGAGAGGAGGGGGCGCCACGCCTTGCAGGGCAGAGCCACGCCCATGCACAGTACAAACAGCAGGTTAAACAGACACACCTGCAGAGAGACAGACAGGTCAAGCAAACATAAACAGACATACAGACAGTCCGTCTACAGCTCAGAGACCAGACTCTCACCTCCTTCACAGACACCCAGATGATGTAGGTGGACACAATCTTGACAACGTGTAGTTCCAGGAGCCACCAGAGGAGGTGCTGTAGCCGCTGAAGGGACAGGAGGAGGCGCAGGCACAAAACAGAGAGACGATCCACCACTAATCTCCAAGAGACCAGCACTGAGGAGGAGAGACCAGGAATCTGTTTCCTGTTTGAAACTTAATGACTTCATCACAGGTGTTATCATGTTAATGCAGTGTGCTTACCTGTTATTTGGTCAGACAGGGTTTCCTTATCAAACATATAGGGGTACTCCTCCTCCTCACCCTCCTCCTCCTTTGTCCACCTCTCATCTTTGTCCTCCTCTCTTGTCCTCTGTCCTCCTCTCTTCTCCTCCTGTAGGAGGAGCTGTGGAGCTCCACCCACTGACAGGTCAAAGAGGCTGCCGTCAGAGTGGACCAACCTGCAGAGACAGAGGCAGGTGGGCACAAGTAAGGATCAGTGGACAGTCACACCTCCTTCAGGTATGGAGTGCAGAGTCGCAGTGAGATTTAAACTGAAAAGTTGCAGGTCAACTGCAGGTCTGAGGTGTGGAGACTAGCTGCAGAGGATATCTAGGCAGTGAGTGGACAGGGGTAAGTCAGATGTTGTGGGCTTTATTTCAGGTGACCTGTGTCCACTGAATTGCTGGTAGGTTTGTGTGTTACCTTGTGATGGTGCTGTTGTGTGTGTCCACCACAGTCTTAAGGTCAGTCAGCTGCAGGAACGGCTCATGGAAGTAATGTAGGTGTATGATACACACCTGCAAAACAATGGTAACAGTCAACTATACTAAAACAAAGATGAGAAGAGGGGAGAAATCATCACATTTTACATGACAGACTCTGAAGCTCTCTAGAAACGTGTTTAAGTACCAAGAGGAAAGCAGCAGGGATGAAGATCTTAGTGAAGAGAACAGGAACTGAGAACTTCTCCAAACCAACATCCTCCAGCCTGGAGAGACAGGAGAGACATAGTAGGTACCAGGGTGGACCTGAATGTACCACTGTGTATCTGTGTGTAGCTGTATGAAGTTGTATCAAATCAAATCAAATCAAACTTTATTTATATAGCACTTTTCATACATAATAAAATGCAACACAAAGTGCTTCACAGGAGTTAAAAAACAATATAAATCAAAATAAAAACCCATCCCTCCCACCCTCCGTATGACAAACACCCACCCTCAACTACATGCATACACACATGCACACACACGCACACACACACACACACACACACACACACACACACACACACACACACACACACACACACACACACACACACACACACACACACACACACACATTCTTACTGCAGACAATAGCAGGGGTAGGGAGACATGGCACGGCACTAATGACTGAGGAGAATGCAACCTTTGGGGTCGTCCACACCGAGAGACATCAGGGACTGTGAGCACAGGGGGCACCCGCATCCAGGCCCACCCGAGCCCGACAGACCGGTGGACCCCACACCAAGGTAGGGAGTCGCCCGACCAGCCGGGCCAAGAGGGCCCGAGGACAGCGCCCCCTGCAACAGATCAGACACATCTCTCAGTGTGGAGGACCCGCCGAGGAAACACTGGAATTAAGACAATAAGTAAAGTAAATAAAATAGGGTAAAATAATACAACATATAAAACATGAGCATTGAATGAAATAAGATGAGTGAAGGAAATAAATAGTAAATAAACTAGAAATGAAAACTATAGATAAACTATAAATAAAATGAGTGAATGAAATAAATAGTAAATAAACATGTCGTTAAAACATAGAGCTAAAATATGATAAGATAAGAATCCTGATTAAAGGAATGAGATAAATCAAACATATCAATTGAAAGCCTGATTAAAAAAGTGAGTCTTGAGCCTCTTTTTTTTTGTATGCACCTGTCTGTACCTTAATGTCTGTGTGTTTCAGTTCAGTTTCAGTTTTAATGGTCAACACAGGGTCAACTGTACAATGAAACACAATCATCCCAGAAATCCCCCACTCAAAACTCACCCAGCTCACTGTCAGCCTCCACCTGTCAGTGGATAACAAACTTTCTGACAGACAGGAAGCAGCAGGTGAGACTGGGGAAAATCCCATCCAGAACCATTAACCATGAATCATCAGCACTGGAGGCCCTCAGGGATGTGTGCTCTCTCCCTTGCTCTTCTCCCTCTACATCAACGACTGCACCTCAGGAGAACCGTCTGTTAAACTCCTGAAGTCTTCAGACGACACAACCCTCATTGGGTCTGCATACAGACAAGAGGTGGAACAGCTGGTCCTCTGGTGCATCAGAACAACCAGGAGCTGAACACACTCAAAACTGTGGAGATGATGGTGGACTTCAGGAGAAGACCCTCAACACTGCCCACATCACCATCCTCAACAACGCTGTGGAAACGTTCAGGTTTCTTGTATCCACTATCTCCCAGGACCTAAGGTGGACTTCAAGCAAAGCCTCAATCATCAAGTTCAACCTGCCTCTACAGCTGCTGACCCAGTTCTACACAGGAATAATCCATTCTGTTTAAGCACATCCCTCATCGTCTGGTTTGGGTGTGTCACCAAACGGGACAAGAACAGACTACAAGGGACTGTAAGGACTTCTGAGAACATCATTGGCGCCAACCTGCCTCCATTCAGGACTGACACACCTCCAGACTGAGGAACAGACAGGAAGCATCACTGCAGACACCTCACATCCTGGAGACCATCTGTTCCAACTCCTGTCCTCTGGTAGGGGCTACAGATCACTGAACGCCAAAAGAACCAGACAGAAACAGCTTGTTCCCAGCAGCCGTCAGCCTTGATGGACAGTTAGCAGTCAGACACTGACATGAAAACATCCTCTGATTGGACATTTATCAGCCAATAATCAACAGTTTCTAACAGGTACATTCATTTGTAAATTTCAGTGTACATTGTTTATTCCTTGTGTGTTTCCCCATACTTGGTCGGTAAAGCAGATCTTGATTGTGATGCTGTGCTTACTTGTGTGTAAATGAATGTACCTGTGTGTATCTGTATCTACTTGTATGTACCTGTGAGTGCTGAGTCCAGTGTAATAGCGCCAGGTGTGGGGGGATGAGGGGAACTGGAAGGTGTAGACCAGAATGAGAACCAGCATTGAGTAAACCACCACACCTACCCAGAAACCCCTGAGCAAGGCACGCCAGCGCTCGTAGTTCAGCTATAGAGAGACAAACAGGTAGAGACAGACAGACAGGTTAGGTGTGGACTGTATGACAGTTTCGTCACCATTGTCACGTTCTGCCATGACTCGCTTTTGCAATACCATCATCGCTGTGATTAAAGTTTTAGCATATTGAAAATAATGTTCTTTACAGCAGGTGTGATAACATGCAGGTAGAGAGTTCCATAAGTACTCATAGAACTGGAGTTACATCCGCTAGCTACTATTTTCCTCACAATAACACTGACTGCAGTAACGTGGAAATGTGGAAGGTAACATTACAACCAACAGACACTTATTTCTCTGTTGTTGGCTGCAAGAACTAACACAAAAATCTTCATCTACCATCACAATGTGAGGAAGAGGAGACCCAGTGGATTAACTTGATGGAAACAACAACAATTACTGGAAAACTCTGAGGCTAACAGTTCTCATGTTATTTGTGTGCCAATCATTTCACTCTTTGAGGGTCAATACGAAGCAGAAGTCACTTCAAAACTGAAGCTCAAGGATGGGTCGAAACAGTCTTCAAACTTAGAACCTGTAAGCTTTGACATTTTCAGGATACTTTACTGTCAGCCTGTTGAATTGACGTTAGCACATTTTGCGGCTAATGTGGCTAGCATTGTCTATTGTAGCTCCACAGGCTAGAGCAGCGTGGGACTGTTAAATATTGAGGGGCAGTCAGAGAATCTGTGTGATCATTCAGCCTCATCTGAAGCCAGTTGAAGACCCAGAGCAGCAGGGCACCCCATAGCTCAGTTGGTAAGGTGTGCACCCCATGTATTGAGGCCGTCAGTCCTCTGCAGTGGCCACGGGTTGCAATCCCACCTGCGGCTCATTTGCTGCATGTCATCCTCTCTCTGCCCTCTTTCCTGTCATATCTTTGCTGTCTCTGTCACTATGAAGGCAAAATGCTGTTTTCACGTAGCTTTTTGTGTCATCCCCATAGCCAGAGCTAACGTTAGCGCCACGCTTCATACTGCAGCATAGGCTCAGCTGGTCCATTGTTACAGGAAAGCCTCCTCTGCTGCATGAAATGTACTTGATAAAACAGAGTGAAAAGAGGTAGGATCATGTTTTCAGTGGAGTATCAGTTTTATTTTTGCACTACTGTGATATCATACCATCACCTGAAAAACAAAATTTGTGATTTAACTTTAGGTCATATCGCCAAAGACAGGCAGATGCTGTAAATTAGGTCCTATCAAAGCCAGAACAACCTGAGGCATCCAATCAGCGATCCAACTGAAGATGTGGCCCTGCCCACCAACACAACTCAAACACAGGATTGGACAGTAAGACAGTCAGACGATAAGACAGACAGACAGTAGTAGTACTTGTAGAATGTGCAGTATTACCTGGTAGAGGGCGACGCAGCAGAGGAACATGACCATGTAGATGACTTTATAGAGGACAATTTTCCCCTCAAAACTGACGAAGAAGAACATCGTGCCACAGACGTAGATCCAGTATTTAACAAACATCCTGGTGACTATGGCAACCAGAGCCTCCATCTTAACTCCTCCTCCTTCTCTCTGCAGGAGCAGCACCTTTTCATAGGACACCTCCTCCTGCTCCTCCTTCTTCTGCAGATCCTCCTCTGCCCTCTGCTCCTCTGGATGACACAACAGACAGGTGACTGGTCAGTGAGACAGGTGGCCATCTGACAGCCAGGTGACTGGTCAGTGAGACAGGTGTCTTACCTTCCATGTGAACAGTGATGGCAGACAGCTGTGTGTCTGCCTGTCTGTCTTTGTGTCTGTCTCTCTTCTCAGTCAGCGCCTGATGCAGCAGCAGCCAGAAGGTCAACAGACACAACAGCTGCAATAACACCGACAGTGTGACGTCAGTTTACAGCTCACACACCATCAGTGTGTTATATCATATATGTGTATGTGTCATATCATATATATGTGTTATATCATTACACTCAGATAGTAAAAGTACTGGCAGTAAGAACTGTTTCAGTCTCAGTACTAGTGATAGTATTCACAGTACTGGTACTGCAGTACCTTGGATGCGAGCTCCCTGCAGGGATCATCTTTTTTGGGGAACAGTCCGGGGACTTCTTGGATGGAGGGGAAGCTGTAGACGTACTGCAAGATGACCAACAGGTTGCCATAGGCGACCAGCCACGGTGATGACATGAGCGTGTACCGGCGACGCTCTCGCATCATCCAGAGGACACATGACCAGAGCAGCAGGACACATGTCAGCCAGGACACGTAAGTGATGGACCAGGCCATCATTGCGATCAGAGCACAGATGTAACTCTGTTTGAGGAGGAAGCTGAACGCAATGGCGGCAGCACCAACTCCCTCCTCGCCCCTACTCCTCACCTCCTCTTCATCATCCTCTTCCTCCCATCCATCTCCTTCAAAGACACACGTCTCTAACGTGTCTGCAGCATCAAACAGCAGACAGAAGAGAATCAGGGTCAAGTGGCGTAACACCACGTGTTCATGTGGATATTCACGTTCATCCAGTTCGTGGTGCTTCTAAGTGCTTTAAAGGGCAACTGGACTTACGATGCAGTCGTGAGATCCCTCCCCATTCACACCATGACTCACGTGACCCTAATGACTCACATGATGAAAGGGTGGGTCAACGAATCACATGTGACCTGAACAGCCTCCAAGGTGTGAACAATCCTGCAAGAGGATCAATGCCAGGGACTCAGCATCAGTGAGAGCTGAAGGAGCCTCCTGGATGAGAGGAGAAAAATCTTCTAGAACCACAAACAAGTCCAGCTGCCTTTAAAGCACTTATATCTCCCTGATGTAGATTTCTAAATTATTATCCATATTGACAACAGTACTTGTATAAATTGTATATACAGCAACCCAAGTAATCCACCAATAATAAATAAAGTGGAATGACACAGCAAAAAGTGTTGAACACGGAAACGATTTAACACTTGGTGGAAAAGCCTTTGTTGGTAATGACAGCGTCAAAACGCCTCCTGTATGAAGACACTGGTCGCATGCATTGCTCAGGTGTGATTCTTGTTTATATATATTTAGTTATATTTTTTTATATTATATCATTATGACACAAAATATTTGTGTCTGCCTGTATGTTTAAATTGCAACTGCAAAAGAATAATTTCCCAAACTGGAATCAATAAAGAAGCAGTGTGAGAGAGAGACAGTTTCCTTGGCCGTGTGTTTGGGATCATTGTCTTGCTGAAATGCCCACCCTCGCTTCAGCTTCAGCATCCAGCAGATGGCAGCAAATTATTGTCAAGAATGTCTCTGTACATTTCTCCATTCATTCGTCCTTCAATTATATGAACCATGTGCTGAAAAACAACCCCACACCAGGATGTTCCCACCTCCAAACTTCATTGTTGACATGGTGTTTTTGGGGTGATGCGCGGTGCCATCTCTCCTCCAGACATGGTGTGTGCTGTGACATCCAAAAAGTTCCATTTTGGTCTCATCTGACCAGACTGTATTCTCCCAGTATTTCATCGGCTTGTCCAAATGTTGTGCAGCAAACTTCAATCAAGCCTCAACACGTTTTTTCTTCAGTAGTGAATTCTTGCGTGGTGAGCGTGCATAGAAGCCATGGAGGTTGAGTGCATTACTAAAGTATACCTGCTGATTCCAGGTCTTTCTGAAGCTCTCCTCAAGTGGTCCTTGGCTCTTGGACAACTCTTCGGATTATTCTTTTGACTCCTCTGTCAGGAATCTTGGAAGGGGTACCTGGTCATGGCCCATTTAAGGTGAAATGATGTTCTTGCCACTTCCAGATAATGAAGGTGCCGAAGGTGCTCACTGGAACTTTCAGAAATGTAAAAATTTGTCTGTAACCAATGCTGTCACTGTGTTTTGCAACAGTGAGGTTGCAGAGGTCTTGTGAGAGCTCTTTGCTTTTACCCATCATGAGATGTTTCTTGTGTGACACCTTGGCAATGAGAAACTTTTTTAGAGGCCATCAACAGGGACTAAACCATCTGAAATTCTCTCCGTAAACATGTATTTCAATAAAATGATCACATATTCAATATTTAAATGCTAACTTTCAGAATAACCAAACTGACAACAAAGTGACATAACAGCTGTAGGATGAAAATGATAAAAGCTCTGACTCAAAAATCTCCTGCACCTCTGCTGGTTGATGTGAAACGCATGCTGAAATACTAAAATCTAAAATCAGTGTGACCTCTTCAGACTGTTCAGACTGACAGCTCTGCTGGGATTCAAACCACAAACTCACCTGATTGGCTGAGAGAGTAGTGAGGCGCAGAGTAAAGATCCAATCCCAAGGCTGTGCTCTGGGTGGGCGGGGCAGAGGAGTCAGAGGGGCTGGCCGATGACACTAGCGTCTAGAGAGACACAGATGTCACCTTAAACTAACACATGATGCAAATTCATTGAAATCTCATACATTAAAATGTGTCATCATTTTCGGAGATGACAGCAAGATATTTTGTGTTTCCATACGTCTCTGCACTCAGCTCGATCGTGAGCTCTCCTCCACAGCTCCCTCCGCCTCTCTGCCGTGATGTCAGTGTTGACCTCATCACTCAAGTTGCTAGTTTTGGTGATGATGTCACAGCTCTCACTGATCTCAGACTCCACCCTCTCAACATCCCGGAAACCATTGCTTTCGATCAGCTGCAGAAACATGTGACACCCGTCAGCTGAAACGATCTGAGGAACTCGACTCATCGGGAAAACATTTGTGTATCAGCTGAGTGAGTAGTGACATCATAACTGTTATACAGTAAATTGTGTTGATATCGCAACTTAACAATAGTTTTTGGTCCCTTCTAGCATCATTCAGAATGGCCAAGGCATGACCCACCTTACGCTGCCTGTGATTGGCTATCTTACCCTAACCCTAACCAATTATCACCCATGCATAACCTTAATCAATGTAAACAATGAAGGCAGCGAGTACTAGCCAGAGGCAGTGTAAGGTGGGTCATGCCTTGACCATCCTAGGAAAATCAGGATAAAGCAAGTATAAAATTTGGCTTCCTTCTCTACCCCGATGTTTCCTTTTTTCCTCCCTTGTTTCCTTCTGCTGAATCATGACATCGTGCAGTGACATCACATGAAATCGTGGTGCACTGTGACATCATAACCAGCTAAAATCATACAGAGACAGTGTTACTGTATGTTGACAGCATGTGTGCAGTGTCATGGCAGATCATGGTAAAATGCTGTGTGACATCATCATGTTGTATGATGTCATCATGTGTTCAGTGACATCACCTGGTTCCTCCACAGACTGGCCACAGTGTTGTACAGCAGCAGCAGCACAAGAGGACTGCTGAAGTGAAACCAGCTGAGGTCAGAGTTCACCTGCAGCTTCCAGGGGGCAGCACAGTCCACCGAGACCACTGAGACCAGGCCAAACACACTGCAGAGGAAACAGCCAAGGGGGGCAGGACATGGACAGGACAGGACATTACATAGTAATATGAAAACATATCACACTACATGTCTAACATATGAACGAAGGTCCAACCATCAAAAGTACACACCTCGTTACATCACAAGCAATATCAGCAAAACGTGTCATCAATACCCGTCCCATTCGCGCTGCTGTCATTGACTGTGACTGCAGCACAGAGTGACTGAGGTACAGTGAGACAGCCAGCAGGGGGCAGCAGAACAACACTGATAACTGACCCCAGACCTGCTGTTTCCTGAAGGCAGACACTGCTGCTTTACAGCAAAGTGTTGTTATGAAGAGTCTGTGTTTACGTGACCCTGGAATTATAAAACACAAGCATTCAACTCACTCCTCCTACCACAGGTTACGCCTCCTTTTCTCCCACGCCTCTTTTCCTCCTTTCCTTCTCCACCTCCTCATCTTTACTTCGTCCATTCCTTCTTTACTTCATCCTTTATCTCTCGACCTCCTACTTTCCTTCTTATCTCCTCCTTCCTATCTCCTCATTTTTATCTGTATCTGTGAGTGTCACTGTGAGACAGAGATGTGTTACTGTTGGAAGTGTATTATGATAGAGGTGTGTTACCTGGGGCCCGTTGCACAAAACTAGGATTAAGACATCCAGGATAAGTGACTGAGCTGAGCTCAACCAATCCAAAACATGAGCGTCCAGGCTTAATCGGTTGCACAAAGACCAAAACAGGATGAGCAGACACAGATTCAACAAGCCAGCTGAAACCTATCCTGGATCAGTGTGTGCATGCAGCTTCCTCAAATAGACCCCGCCATCGATCACAGATTCACCGATTCACCATGGCAACTAGAGCAGCGTACTTTTCCCCGTCAGAGGCAGAAGTCCTCATGGAGGCTTACGAGGAGGCGAAGGACCAAATTAAAAACAAAGGCAACACCGCCACAGTTAGAGAACAATGAGAGAAAGCGTGGCGAAGTATCACAGACTGCCTGAATGCACAAATACCCACTGAGTGCTCCGCTGAAATATCACAATTACAATTCAAATAGTTGATTAACATCTCTGAAAATGTAGTTGAACTCTGATTATGAATCAGCTGTAATTGTAAGTGAAATTGTGTAAATGTAACTCCATCAGACTGTATAACTCCTTGTTATACCATGGTCTGGGTGAATACTCGATTCTGATTGGCTGCAGGGTGTCCGTTAAAAAGTGTTATAGGACACCTATAAAAAAGTTCCGGTCTAATAGCCTGATTGTTCTAAATTAGTTTATTTATCACAACGGCAAAACATTAGTTCGTCGCCTGTCTTTCTCTCTTGCTTACTTAACTCGCTTGATACGGAGTGAATGGTGGATAATATTTATGAAAACGATTTAGGATAGACTTACTTGCTTGATACACATTTAATGATCAGAGTGAATGGTGGATAATATTTCTTGCAATAAAAACGATTTAGGAAACTATCTGTGGACTTTGATTCTTTAAACAAAATGTCGCATCATCCTCTGCACACACAAGCGGTCAGAGGTGCACTCGCCCTCTGAAATGATATTTGTATCATGTAACCTTCAGGACATTCAATCGTTCGCAAATGGACTTTGTCAGTTTGTCTTGGCTGTCCTATCTCGTCTGATGCGCATGAACTGATGAAGCCTGCTCGGATGAGAGGCGAAACATCTTCCAAGACAAACTGACAAAGTCCAGTTGTGAACGATTGAATGCCCTGAAGCTTACAATGACCTGGATGAATGAGAATATTCGCAGGCGTGTATCACATAACATAACGTTAAGCAATCATCTCACTTCCCTCCACTAATTAGGCCTAAAATAACAGCTGCGGCCGACCGAGCTGCAGGTTCTGTGGCCAGAGCCGGTTACCTTGGCAATGCGTCACAACGAGAGATATTAAATAGTCCACTCAGCAGCTTCTTGTGAAAAACTTGTGATTTTAACGGTAAAAAACAACATTAACGTATTAATAATTGATTTAATATGTATTTCTTTCTTAAGTGACCATGGTATAAGCGGGATAATGCCCTTCGAGGTGTTCATTATCAGATATAAATGGACGACGCGGAGGCGTGAACCGTCCGACGCGAAGCGGTTGCTTCCGTACGTATAATATGCTTTGATTGTGTGCTTTCTATCTTGTAGAGTCACTGTGTGACTTCAGTTTGGAAAGAACTGATGCTTTGATTTATCCTGATTCAATAAAGGAACATCATGTTACTCTTTGATGTGTATTTATATTTATATTGGATGTGTATTTTATATATAGTCTATGGGAAACTGTCTATCTGATGGTTGCAGCATCATCTAAAATCATCATTGATCTACAATGATTGACATTAATGAAATGACTTCAAACTGAAATGAATGCTGCTCATGTTTTGTGTTAATGTGTAAATGATGACGTGGATCAGGTTGGATGTGAGAACAGTGTGTAGTGCTCAGTGGAATAACTGCTGGTTTCTGTTTGTGATGATGCTGACTGAGATAAGGGATGAGATTCAATAGATCCTGGAGCTTCGCCTGGTCTGGAGCAGGCGAAGCTCCACAGAATAAATCTCCATGGTAACTCATCCCATAACATTTCCCACTTTCCGCTATCCTGCTTTTGTGCAACCGGATCACGGATAAGGTGAGCCAGGATCACCAACATATCCTGGCTTAATCCCTTATCCTAGTTTTACGGGCCCCTAGTGTAGGTGTGTTACCTGGCAGAAGTGCGGTTGGGAGGCCATGCCTCCTGCAGCGAGGGCAACTGGTAGCAGTAGAGGAGCAAGAAATGGGAGGAGGAGTAGACCAGTGACATCACAGACACACACCTGAAGAGGAGGGGCGGGACCTGACCTAACCATGCCCACCAGGTACACAACACCTGGAAACAGAGGAGGTAGAGCAGGGAGGAGAGAGAGGGGAAGATGATACCTGGAGGTGGAGAGGAAGTAAGGGGAGGAGAAGAGAGACAAAGAGATTACCTTCTCTTCAACAAGCAGCACCTCCTCTTTCAGTCCAACCTGAGTCTGGTCCAGTTCCACCAAAGTGCTTTACAGTCTAACTATTCAGTTTGCTGAGGTTCAGGACACTTCACGTTCATGCGCACAGAAGGACACTTCACGTGCACAGAAGGACACTTCACGTGCACTGAAGGCCACTTCACGTGCACTGAAGGACACTTCACGTGCACTGAAAGATCTGCTGCTAACATCTTGGTGCCAGATACTACAATACACCTTCAGGGGTCTAGTGGAGTCCATGCCTCAATGGGTCAAGGGCTGTTTTGGCAGCAAAAGGGGGACCAACACAATATTAGGCAGGTGGTCATAATGCCAGGCCTGATCGGTGTATATCCCACCCGGTCTGGAAAAAACTCAGGATCCCCCAGGAAGGAGCTGAGCACATGTTTACATAGTCTGATGCCACCACATCTCCAGAATGCAAAATGCAGAAAAGCAGTGAAAAAGAGACAGATTGATGGTCATTTGGATTCTGGATTGTACCAGTTACCTGCCAATTTTCTACTGGGTTCTACCAGTTGCCTATCAGTTTCCCAGTGGATCCTACAGGTTACCTGTCCGTTTTCTACTGGGTTCTGCTGGTTACTTATAAATGTTTATCTTACCTGTGAGTCCCAGCAAAGCCGTCAGCAGGACTTTCCCTCCAGTTGTCATTGTGCTTCCCACCATCTGCCTGGTTTTACAAACCAGTAACTCCAATTCAACCAGAACCCTGTTTCTGCTGCATTCCTCCTCCTCCTCTTCCTCCTCCACTCCGAGCCCAGAGTGCTCCTCAAACATCAGCTCCTCCTGCTGCTGGTGGCGAACAAAACACATTATTGTCTCACATCACTCCGATACATTTTTTCTGCCCACCACAGCGAATCAAATCAGCTGAAGAAACTGTCAGAGGTCAGATCAGTCTGTCAAGATTATTTTCTCCAGCAGACGTAAACAATAACAACACAGAAATAATCTGACCTGCAGGCTCTGCGCATGACGAGTGAATGAAAACCAGTAAATAATGACAGAATTCAAACAATCAAAATCGACTCACTGATTTCTCAGTTATCACAAAACAGCTGGATTCACTCCTGTTAGAACGTCCTCCTTGTGAATCAGAATCAGAATCAGAATCAGAAAGAACTTTATTGCCAAGTACAATTTTACACATACGAGGAATTTGTTTTGGTGAAGTTGATGCATGACACATTTACTAAAAATAAGGTATTATAGAAGTAAAAAATATAACAATATAAATATATATACACAAGTCTGTTTCTCCGAACCACAGTCTGTTTTTTCAGAAAGAAGTCCAAGCTGAGCGTTAATGTAACGCACAGAGTTATGGCAGTGTCAATGTGACAAGATGAGGCAGAGGTGGAGTGTGAGGAGTGTCGGGGGGGTTCTGGGTCTTGTTAATAAGGCTGACAGCAGACGGGAAAAAACTGTTCTTGTGGCGTGAGGTTTTGGTCCTGATGGACCGCAGCCTCCTGCCAGAGGGGAGTGCCTCAAAGAGTTTATGTCCGGGGTGGGAGGGGTCAGCCACAGTCTTACCTGCACGCCTCAGCGTCCTGGAGGTGTACAGGTCCTGGAGAGACGGGAGATTGCAGCCGATCACCTTCTCTGCAGACCGAATGACACTTTGCAGTCTGCCCTTGTCCTTGGCGGTGGCAGCAGCGTACCAGATGGTGATGGAGGAGCTGAGGATGGACTCGATGGCTGTGTAGAAGTGCACCATCATTGTCTTTGGCAGACTGAATTTCTTCAGCTGCCGTAGGAAGTACATCCTCTGCTGTGCTTTCTTGATGAGGGAGCTGATGTTGGGCTTCCACTTGAGGTCCTGGGAGATGATAGTTCCCAGGAAGCGGAAGGACTCCACAGTGTCAATAGTGGAGTCACAGAGGGTGATGGGGGTAGGTGAGGCTGAGTTCTTCCTGTAGTCCACAACCATCTCCACTGTCTTTAGAGTGTTGAGCTCTAGGTTGTTCTGGTTGCACCAGGTCACCAGATGGTCAACCTCCCACCTGTAGGCGGACTCGTCGCCATCAGAGACGAGTCCGATGAGGGTGGTGTCGTCCGCAAACTTCAGCAGCTTGACAGACTGATGACTGGAGGTGCAGCTGTTGGTGTACAGGGAGAAGAGCAGAGGAGAAAGAACGCAGCCCTGAGGGGATCCAGTGCTGATGGTCTTTGAGTCGGAGACGTGTTTCCCCAGCATCCCGCACTGTTTCCTGTCAGACAGGAAGTCTGTAATCCATCTGCAGGTGGAGTCAGGCATGCTCAGCTGGGAGAGCTTCTCCTGAAGCAGGGTTGGAATGATGGTGTTAAAGGCAGAGCTGAAATCCACAAACATGACCCTAGCGTAGGTTCCTGCAGAGTCCAGGTGCTGGAGGATGAGGTGGAGGGCCAGGTTGACTGCATCGTCTACAGACCTGTTGGCTCTGTAGGCAAACTGCAGGGGGTCCAGGAGAAGGTTGGTGACGTCCTTGAGGTGTGAGAGCACAAGGCGCTCAAAGGACTTCATGACCACAACCTTTAAGGTGGTCATTGGTGGAGGTGACTACAGCTGGAGCTGTTGGGAGGTGTCGTGGGGGATGGTTGCTGGACTGTCCCTTTGTCTTTCAAAGTGGCAGTAGAACTCGTTCAGGTCGTTGGCTAGGCATCAGTCGTTGATGGAGTGGGGGGCTTTAGGCTTGTAGATGGTGATCTGTCTGAGCCCTTTCCAGACAGATGCAGAGTCGTTAGCTGAGAAGTGGTGTTGGAGCTTCTCAGAGTACAGCCGTTTAGCCTCTTTCACCGCCTTGCTAAACTTATACTTCGCTTCTTTGAATCTGTCTTTGTCCCCACTCCTGAAGGCCTCTTCCTTTGCCAACCTTAGCTGTCTGAGTTTGGCTGTGAACCAGGGTTTGTCATTGTTGTAACTCACCCTGGTGCCTGATGGGACACAGCAGTCCTCACAGAAGCTGATGTAGGACGTCACAGCCTCTGTGTACTCATCCAGACTGTTGGTAGCAGTCCTGAACACATCCCAGTCAGTAGAGTCCAAATATGCCTGGAGATCCTCCACAGCCTCACTGGTCCACTTCCTTGATGTCCTCACTACAGGTTTGCAGAGCTTTAGTTTCTGCCTTTATGCAGGAAACAGGTGGACCATGACGTGGTCAGAGTTTAGTTTTGCCGGAAAGTTCCGTGTCTCTGTCTGCGCAGTGGGGTTAGAAGCCAGCCAGCTGCAGCGCAGAGTCCGGTATTAATCCACAGAGCCACGTCTTGATGAGCACAAAACCGCAGATGAAGGAAAGTCCCTGTTGTTACCCATCAGCAGTTGCAATTCCTCCAGTTTGTTGGGCAGTGAACGCACATTAGAGAGAAATATTCCCGGTAACGCTGTGCGTAGTCCGCGCCGGCCCGTTTTCCTCTCCTCTGGTGTTTTGCTGCCTGAGCAATGGTGAGTACACCTTTGACCAGGATGTCCAAAATTTCCACTGCTGGGAGCAGAAAATTAGGAAATAAATCCTCTGGTGTTGTTACCCTGATGTTCATGAGCTCATCTCTGTTGAAAGAGCTCTGGCCACCGTCGTAAAAAACAGATTTAACTCACAAAACAAAACAAGGCAGCGGTCCGCGGCGCCATCTTGTAAAAGACTGCAGGCAGGTTCTAATCCCGTAAGTCAGAGCTTTTGCAACATCTCAGAGGAGACAAACGCCCTCCGTGTGAAGCAGGTTCTAAACCCATACAGTGATGCAGACAGAAAAAACTCTTCATTTCAATCATCACCTTTTAAGCCGTGTCCTCTCATGAATCCCTGTGAATGTGCTTCATGACTGAATGAAGTTTCATGTCTCAAACACAAAACTTCATGCTCACACACACATGAAGCCCCAGTGTGACAGATTTTATGTGAGAAAAAGACTTCAAGCAAAAGTCTTCTGGTGTTGTTCCTGTCTGTCCACCTGCGACATCATCGCTGTCCAAATGGACAAACTGATTTGATGGAGTGAAGAGACGTGAGGAAGAGGAGAGGAGGAGGAGGAGGAGAACTGGTGCGCTAATGGTCCATCACTGCTGCTGTCTGCTGGTCTGTTTTCATGTTAACAAACAGCCTTCGACAGGACGACTAATAAACTGATTGAGCATAAAACCTAATCATTATACCCTGTGTGTGTGTGTGTGTGTGTGTGTGTGTGTGTGTGTGTCTCTGTGTATGTGTGTGCATGTGTCTGTGTGTGTCTGTGTGTGTGTGTGCATGTGTGTGTGTGTCCTGATGCAGTCATATAACCAGGTTACAGTTAATAAATATAGCTTACTGAGTTACACCCTAATAGACAGGAAACGTTGTTAAGAAACAAGAGGAGACGACTTAACAAGGTTACACCTGCTTCATCAGTATGTGCGTATGTGTGTGCGTATGTGTGTGTGTGTGTTACCTGTGAGTGTGTTTTGCTGTTCAGTCTTACAATCAGCCTCCAGGTCAGCAGACCAACGACCAGAACACCAACATCTGGAAGCACCTGTCTCACTGCCGAGCCTGCATCACTTCCTGTCAGACTGACAGACAGTTCGTGTTCATGAGTCATTTACTGCGTTCAAATGAAAGTCACTTTGATCTTTAAATCACAAATAAAGGAAAAGTTTCACCTTAAGCATCAGACAGAAACATCAGTGGATTACAACTGAGAAATATAAAAACAATTTGCTGTGAACAGAAACAACAGAACAACAAAACTGTGAAAGCAATAAAGGAAAAGAAAACTATGAAACACAGAACAGTTCTGTTCAGCTTCAGCAGAGCCAAAACATCTGGATCGACTCGGAGACATTGTGTTCAGTCCGTTTCTTCAGACTTGGCTTCAAGGGGTCGAAGGGAATCAGGTCTAGGTCCGGGTTTGGGGCCAAGGAACACATTATATCAACGAGTGTCCTCAAAAGGACTGAAGTACAAGATGTACGTGTGTTGTGTGTGTGTGTGTGTGTGTGTGTGTGTGTGTGTGTGTAGGTGTGTGTGTGTGTGTGTGTGTGTGTGTGTGTGTGTAGGTGTTTGTAGAGCCATGTAGTCCAGACAGAGAGACTACTGTCTGAGCCTGACACACACACACACTCCTCTCTCTCTCTCTCTCTCTCTCTCTCTCTCTCTCTCTCTCTCTCTCTCTCCCTCTCTCTCTCTCTCTCTCTCTCTCTCTCTCTCTCTCTCTCTCTCTCTCTCTCTCTCTCTCTCTCTCTCTCTCTCCCCCCCCCCCCCCTCCCCCCCCCCCCCCCTCCCCCCCCGCCCCCCCTCTCTCTCTCTCTCTGAGGATCAGATGACAGCAAAGTCTTCGTCTTCGTCTTCTGAAGAAGGAAGTTGGTAGTTTTGTCTGCACTTCCTGGTTGAAAACATTTGAACTTAAACAGAGAAGAAGTGCAGCCATTGATGAGTCACGTGACCACAGTTTGATGTCGCACTACATTTACAATTAGGTAAAGAAGAGAATCATATTATATTATTACAATATGTAATATTACGATTATCTTAAAGTCTGACTGAGATCTGTTTTCAGTGCTGATACATGCTCACATTCTCCATTTCATCTGGGGCAGATTTTTAAGTTTAAGTGTATTTTTTTCTCATCCGTGCAGTAATATTAATCTTCTATATTGGCAACAGTATTTTTATAAACTGTACATATTGTACATATACATAGACTCATGAAACCCAACATCCTTTCCGTGCAAAAGTATTTCTCAAGTGCAGTTCAACATATGACGTTAGTAGTTTTCTAAGAATATTGGCAATAGTATCTTTAGAATCTGTACATAATGTACACATACATGGTTGTTTTATCTGTTCTTTATCCTGAACACGTTTTTATCTTCACCTTCTGTGCCACTGTTTTTACTTTTTGTAATACTTGCTGCCTGTAACAACTTCAGTTCCCCAAAGTGGGATGAATGAAGTCTCATCACACAGAAAGCTGCTGGATACAAACATTTTTAGTAAAGAGAGAAAATCTGCTGATTGCTGCAATGAAATGTTTCACTAACTGAAAAATGTTCCAGAAAAGCAGGTTTCACAGACAACGTCTGGAACTGACCACAGACGCTTCAGTACCATTTAAGAAATGCTCCAGAAAAGCAGCAGAAACGACCCAGACACACTTCACACACTCGAGAAGTGCTAAAAAAAACGGCTTCAGAGACTCTCACGAGTGTCGAGAAAAGCTCCAGAAAGAGAAGATTCAGAGAAAACATGTACACGCTGCAGAACAGAAGAGGTTCGGGAAAGCATAAGTAGTGTTTCCAAAACCATGAAATGAAAGGTCAAGTGGGCATGTCGGAGAACCTACAGTGACCACAGAAGTGCTAAAAACATGAAGGTCCCTCTCCAGACTCAGTTTGGAGATTCATGGCGGACTCCACGGACGAGCAGCTGATCCCTCTGTAGATCGAAGAGCTCATTCAAAGGTAACGAAAACAAAACCAGGAATATTTTCAGGTGATTCTACGTGAACAGAAACAGAACAATCAATATTATTTTGCATTTCTGTCAATAGATTCACCAAATTCCTCCACGCTGGACCTTTAGATTTATCATGTGACACAATCTGGAACCTTCATCCCCACAATGCAACTCTCCCTCTGACGGCTGGGAGGTAGATTGGTGTGTGTTATGCTGACTCAAGTGACATCACACAAGGACATTAATCAGACTTCACACTTTACGCAACTTTAACACATAGAACTCCACATCACCTGGAAACACCTGAGAGCGACAGAGAGAGAGAAACACCAACTCTGATCCTGGAACTATAAACTGATGTTTGACTTTTACAAGAGCTGAGTCAGCCACACACACGCACGCACGCACGCACGCACGCACGCACGCACGCACGCACGCACGCACGCACACACACACAGCTGTTTCTGATCCCAGTTAAAACTTCACTGCCTCACATCAAAGGCAGACTGCAGACAGACATGTGGTTAACTGTGTGAGCAGGAAGCTGTTCAAAACACACACACACACACACACACACACACACACACACACACACACACACACACACAGACCGACAGACAGACACACTGTTAGCAGACAGTGTGTGTCCCTCACTCCCATTCATGCTGATGAAGACTTGGAGAATGTCAGTGCTGCCATGGAGACAGTGAGGCTGACCTCTCGACCTCTGCTGCAGAGGACGAGTTAACGAAGACCAGGTCTTCACATTTGAGTCACACTGACACTAAACAGGAAGTGAGTGAAACTGGATGCCATCTTTGAATCTGACACCCATTTTGTTCAAAACAGTCATCGTCTTTCTAAACACAGTCCTCCAGGAAAACACCAGTCTGTCTGTCCGTCCGTCAGTGTCTCTCTCTGTGTGACTGTTTGTTTGTGTTTGTCTGTCTGACAGTCTCTCCATCAGCAAGCAAACAAGTGAACATGTGATGTCATTCTTACCTCACCAGGCCAAGCTGACTGAGAGCTCTCTGCCACGACGTACCTGTGGACAGACAGGTAACACATCAACACAAAGACAGACAGGTAACACATCAACACAGAGAGACAGACAGGTAACACATCAACACAAAGACAAACAGGTAACACATCAACACAGAGAGACAGACAGGTAACACGTCAACACAGAGAGACAGACAGGTAACACGTCAACACAGAGAGACAGACAGGTAACACGTCAACACAGAGAGACAGACAGGTAACACGTCAACACAGAGAGACAGACAGGTAACACGTCAACACAGAGACAGACAGGTAACACGTCAACACAGAGAGACAGACAGGTAACACATCAACACAGAGACAGACAGGTAACACGTCAACACAGAGAGACAGACAGGTAACACGTCAACACAGAGAGACAGACAGGTAACACGTCAACACAGAGACAGACAGGTAACACATCAACACAGAGAGACAGACAGGTAATACATCAACACAGAGAGACAGACAGGTAACACATCAACACAGAGAGACAGACAGGTAACACATCAACACAGAGACAGACAGGTAACACGTCAACACAGAGAGACAGACAGGTAACACATCAACACAGAGAGACAGACAGGTAACACGTCAACACAGAGAGACAGACAGGTAACACGTCAACACAGAGAGACAGACAGGTAACACGTCAACACAGAGAGACAGACAGGTAACACGTCAACACAGAGACAGACAGGTAACACGTCAACACAGAGAGACAGACAGGTAACACATCAACACAGAGACAGACAGGTAACACGTCAACACAGAGAGACAGACAGGTAACACGTCAACACAGAGAGACAGACAGGTAACACGTCAACACAGAGACAGACAGGTAACACATCAACACAGAGAGACAGACAGGTAACACATCAACACAGAGAGACAGACAGGTAACACATCAACACAGAGAGACAGACAGGTAACACATCAACACAGAGAGACAGACAGGTAACACATCAACACAGAGACAGACAGGTAACACATCAACACAGAGAGACAGACAGGTAACACATCAACACAGAGAGACAGACAGGTAACACATCAACACAGAGAGACAGACAGGTAACACATCAACACAGAGACAGACAGGTAACACATCAACACAGAGAGACAGACAGGTAACACGTCAACACAGAGAGACAGACAGGTAACACGTCAACACAGAGAGACAGACAGGTAACACGTCAACACAGAGAGACAGACAGGTAACACGTCAACACAGAGAGACAGACAGGTAACACATCAACACAGAGAGACAGACAGGTAACACATCAAAACACAGAGAGACAGACAGGTAACACATCAACACAGAGAGACAGACAGGTAACACATCAACACAGAGAGACAGACAGGTAACACATCAACACAGAGACAGACAGGTAACACGTCAACACAGAGAGACAGACAGGTAACACATCAACACAGAGACAGACAGGTAACACATCAACACAGAGACAGACAGGTAACACATCAACACAGAGAGACAGACAGGTAACACATCAACACAGAGAGACAGACAGGTAACACATCAAAACACAGAGAGACAGACAGGTAACACATCAACACAGAGACAGACAGGTAACACATCAACACAGAGAGACAGACAGGTAACACATCAACACAGAGACAGACAGGTAACACATCAACACAGAGAGACAGACAGGTAACACATCAAAACACAGAGAGAGACAGACAGGTAACACCTCAAAACAGAGACAGACAGGTAACACATCAAAACACAGAGAGACAGACAGGTAACACATCAAAACAGAGACAGACAGGTAACACATCAACACAGAGAGACAGACAGGTAACACATCAACACACAGAGAGACAGACAGGTAACATGTCAACACAGAGAGACAGACAGGTAACACATCAACACAGAGACAGACAGGTAACACATCAACACAGAGAGACAGACAGGTAACACATCAACACAGAGACAGACAGGTAACACATCAACACAGAGAGACAGACAGGTAACACGTCAACACAGAGAGACAGACAGGTAACACATCAAAACACAGAGAGAGACAGACAGGTAACACATCAAAACACAGAGAGACAGACAGGTAACACATCAAAACACAGAGAGACAGACAGGTAACACATCAACACAGAGACAGACAGGTAACACATCAACACAGAGACACAGACAGGTAACACATCAAAACACAGAGAGACAGACAGGTAACACATCAACACAGAGAGACAGACAGGTAACACATCAACACAGAGACAGACAGGTAACACATCAACACAGAGACACAGACAGGTAACACATCAAAACACAGAGAGACAGACAGGTAACACATCAACACAGAGAGACAGACAGGTAACACATCAACACAGAGACAGACAGGTAACACATCAACACAGAGACAGACAGGTAACACGTCAACACAGAGAGACAGACAGGTAACACATCAACACAGAGAGAGACAGACAGGTAACACATCAACACAGAGAGAGACAGACAGGTAACGCATCAACACAGAGAGACAGACAGGTAACACCTCAAAACACAGAGAGAGACAGACAGGTAACACATCAACACAGAGAGACAGACAGGTAACACATCAAAACACAGAGAGAGACAGACAGGTAACACATCAACACAGAGAGACAGACAGGTAACACATCAAAACACAGAGAGAGACAGACAGGTAACACATCAACACAGAGAGAGACAGACAGGTAACGCATCAACACAGAGAGACAGACAGGTAACGCATCAACACACACATGTAGAGGGAGACAGTTGAGCAGACAGACAGGTGAACGGGTGAGCAGGCAGACAGGTGTGTCTTACAGTTGTACTCAGGCTGCAGTGTTGAGGTGGTCAGCTGGAAGAAGGACTGCAGTAACAGGAAGAGGAAACTGGAGACGCAGACCGCCGTCACACAGCGGCACGTGTTACCTGTTGAACAAACACAACGCCGTGATAGGACTTTAATTTGAAAAACTGGCTGAGACAGGAAGCGATGACGGCATGGAGGGCTTTAAACACTGTGGCTCTTCAGCCATGTGGAACATCTGTTCAGTCCAGATGTTTGAATGCACGCTGTGACACAACGTCTGAAACAGACGGTCCAACGCGTGTCATGTGGGACTGACATTAGCCAATCAGCATCAGGGACCTGACCCCACGTGAGCGCTGTAAAGCTGTGAGTCAGAACCAAGGAGACGTAATGACAACAATGGCGTCCACTATGGACCAGACGGACGCTGGAAGCTGCTCTTCGCTCGTCATTGTAGTTTGTTTGTGTTTGCTTCGCTCAGTGTGACATCACATGGCGTGATAACGATGTCAGACTGAACATGGCAATGATAACTGTCTGATACCAAGCAAATCGGTTTAGGTGATTCACCTGCCGTCAGTCACACCTGCAGGATGTCGTCACAGTGAAGAAAAGAGGTCTTTAATATTTATTTATGTGTTTCTAAGAAATAGGTGTACTAGTATATGAACACGCGTACTTATACTCAGAAAAACTGGTGGAACCTCAATAATGATGAGGTTTCCTCCACGTTTATAAAACCTGCAACGCCGGAAGTGATATCACATGGGAAGTCATCGCTTTTCCTGTACAAACAGACCTCCTTCACACACACACACACACACACACACACACACACACACACACACACACACACACACACACACACACACACACACACACACACACACACACACACACACACACACACACACACACACACACACCATTCTCTGTGTTTCCTCAGGAAGATCCTTCAGGAAACAACTCACATCCTGTGATCACCTGAGGTCTGCTGTGTGTGTGTGTGTGTGTGTGTGTGTGTGTGTGTGTGTGTGTGTGTGTGTGTGTGTGTGCGTGCACGCTGCCTGAGGCACGCACACACAGACAGGTTGGGTCTGGTCTATTTCCTGGTGTTAATGCCATCACTGTTTGATCCTCAGTCACAGCAGGTATGACATCATCACTAAATAACATGTTATCATGATGATGTCATCACTCAAACATGCAGTAGTTTGGTTTGTTGAGTTTATTCAAAGTCTGAAAATATTATTTTTTAACGCCATCGTTCACATGAATGTGGCTGTACTGATGTCAGCTGGAAACAAACACTGCGCCTGTGTGTTCAGGCTCAAACTGATCTCAGAACAGAAACTCTCATAATATCAGATGATTGTAACACTGTTAGAGAAAGATTCCTCAGAGAGAGACCAGAGTCCTCAGACAGAGACCAGAGTCCTTAGACAGAGACCAGAGTCCTCAGAGAGAGACCAGAGTCCTTAGACAGAGACCAGAGTCCTTAGACAGAGACCAGAGTCCTCAGACAGAGACCAGAGTCCTTAGACAGAGACCAGAGTCCTCAGAGAGAGACCAGAGTCCTTAGACAGAGACCAGAGTCCTCAGAGAGAGACCAGAGTCCTCAGACAGAGACCAGAGTCCTCAGAGAGAGACCAGAGTCCTCAGACAGAGACCAGAGTCCTTAGACAGAGACCAGAGTCCTCAGAGAGAGAGAGTCCTCAGACAGAAACCAGAGTCCTCAGACAGAGACCAGAGTCCTTAGACAGAGACCAGAGTCCTCAGACAGAGACCAGAGTCCTTAGACAGAGACCAGAGTCCTCAGAGAGAGACCAGAGTCCTCAGACAGAGACCAGAGTCCTTAGACAGAGACCAGAGTCCTCAGAGAGAGAGAGTCCTCAGACAGAAACCAGAGTCCTCAGACAGAGACCAGAGTCCTTAGACAGAGACCAGAGTCCTCAGACAGAGACCAGAGTCCTCAGACAGAGACCAGAGTCCTTAGACAGAGACCAGAGTCCTCAGAGAGAGAGAGTCCTCAGACAGAAACCAGAGTCCTCAGACAGAGACCAGAGTCCTTAGACAGAGACCAGAGTCCTCAGACAGAGACCAGAGTCCTCAGACAGAGACCAGAGTCCTTAGACAGAGACCAGAGTCCTCAGACAGAGACCAGAGTCCTTAGACAGAGACCAGAGTCCTCAGAGAGAGACCAGAGTCCTCAGAGAGACCAGAGTCCTCAGAAAGAGACCAGAGTCCTCAGAGAGACCAGGGTCCTCAGAGAGAGAGAGTCCTCAGAGAGACCAGGGTCCTTAGACAGAGACAAGAGTCCTCAGAGAGACCAGAGTCCTCAGACAGAGACAAGAGTCCTCAGAAAGAGACCAGGGTCCTCAGACAGAGACCAGAGTCCTCAGAGAGACCAGAGTCCTCAGACAGAGACCGGAGTCCTCAGACAGAGACCAGAGTCCTCAGAGAGAGACCAGAGTCCTCAGAGAGACCAGAGTCATCAGAAAGAGACCAGAGTCCTCAGAGAGACCAGAGTCCTCAGAGAGACCAGGGTCCTCAGACAGAGACAAGAGTCCTCAGAGAGACCAGAGTCCTCAGACAGAGACCAGAGTCCTCAGAAAGAGACAAGGGTCCTCAAAGAGACCTGAGTCCTCAGACAGAGACCAGAGTCCTCAGAGAGAGACCAGAGTCCTCAGAAAGAGACCAGGGTCCTCAGACAGAGACCAGAGTCCTCAGAGAGACCAGAGTCAACAGACAGAGACCAGAGTCCTCAGAGAGACCAGAGTCAACAGAAAGAGACCAGGGTCCTCAGACAGAGACCAGAGTCCTCAGACAGAGACCAGGGTCCTCAGAGACAGACCTGAGTCCTCAGACAGAGACCAGGGTCCTCAGAGAGAGACCAGAGTCCTCAGACAAAGACCTGAGTCCTCAGACAGAGACCACAGTGCTCAGAGAGACCAGAGTCCTCAGACAGAGACCAGGGTCCTCAGAGAGACCAGAGTCCTCAGAGAGACCAGAGTCCTCAGAGAGAGAACAGAGTCCTCAGAGAGAGACCAGAGTCCTCAGAGAGACCAGGGTCCTCAGAGAGAGAACAGAGTCCTCAGAGAGAGACCAGAGTCCTCAGACAGAGACCAGGGTCCTCAGAGAGACCAGAATACTCAGACAGAGCAGATTACCAGATGAAAGGTGTTGGTTTCAGACTCTGGGTTTCTTCCTCTGTCTGTCAGCAGTCTTGACTCTGGACACACTCACATGGAAAGAAGACATTACCTGTGAATCAGAGTTCTCTTGGTGAAATCCACCTGAAACCATGTTCCTGGTTTACACGATGTTTCAGAAAACAGCTGACCGGAGGAAGGTCACCTGGTTACTGAAGTCACCGCACTTTAAAAGAAGAAGAAGAAGCTCCCAGCCTTGATGGATCTGGGAGGCAGACTGAAGTAGACCAGCTGTTGAGGACTAACAGCCGTTCAGTCCACAGTTATCCACACACTGTTTGAGCGTTCCACCGACATGATGAAACAAACCACCTAAGACCTAAAATCTGTCATCAGAGAAAATAAAGGACTGATCAGGCAAAAGTAGACTGATGAGGGTGGCCAATCACATCACAGACCGTGCTCTTATTTTGAAATATCACATGGACAGAGTTCAATCAGAAGAATTCATCTATGACAGACTGTAATTTTCCAAATGAGTGTCTTCTGTTCATAATTTAGCAGTTTTCTAGGTTTGTTTGTCAGAAACTGCAGCTTTGAACCGTGATTGGACGGCCCTGTTTCAATGCTATTTGGCCTGCTAGCTAACGTAGCTTTCACGGATACCAGCAGAGAGTTCAGAGAGTCTGCGTTAACAGCACAGTCAGACTCAAACACATTTACCTTGCTGTTCTCATTGATTCAGAGATCTGTTCACAATGTGTTTTCAATGGCAGTCATGAAAATTGATCAGTATTGTCAAAATTAGTACCTGAGGTGGAGGAGGTGGAGGGTTCAGGCAGCAGTGGCAGCAGCAGCAGCAGCAGGACGTAGACCAGAGAGAATCCATTATACCGCAACATGCAAGCTGTGAACACATTAATCAATACCTTCAGTCAACCAATCAGTTCATCAGTATAGACAGTACCCGTCAAAGGGTTGGAGCACCTTCTGAGTCCATCTTTTTTCTTTCTTTGCATTATTTTCTTGACTGTAAATGAATACTGAATACATCAGAACTGTGAAATAACACAGAGCAAAGGAAGTGAAATATGCTTTATGTTTCAGACTCGTCTCTGTTAGCGTCCTTCTCCATCCGTCTTGAAAGAGTCCTCTTAAATGCTGAGCACTGATTGGCTGCTTTTCCTTCACTCTGAGCTCCAGCTCATCTCAAACCATCTTACTGGGTTCAGATCAGGTGATTGTGGAGAACAGGTCATGTGATGCAGCTCTCCATCACTTCCTGGTCAAACAGTCCTCACAGAGTCTGGACGTGTGTTCTGGGTTGTTGTCCTGATGAAGGACAAACCAGCTGGGCTGACCTGTGGCTGCAGGACGCTGTGGTAGTCATGCTGGTTCCCCCCACACCGTCACACCTCCACCCCCTGCAGACACCATCAGTTCACCTTCTCTGAGTCTCACAAAGAAACAACGGCTGGAACCAAACAGCTCAGATCTGGACTCATCAGACCAGAGTCCAGGTCTCTTCTGGTCTGATGTCCAGTCCTTGTGGTTCTTGGTTGGAGCAGGTCTCTTCTTCTTGCTGGTCTCCCTCGGTCTTGGTTTCTCTGCAGCGGTTGGACCGTGAAGGCGTCACGAAGACCTCCTCCATCAGTGGATGCTGAGATGTTTCTGCCGCTTCGACTCTGAGCAGCTTTAATCTGAGCTGATTTGTGAAGCTGCAGACTGTGATGAACTTCTCTGCAGCGGAGGGACGTCCTGCTCTTCTGTCCTGGATCAGTCCTCAGAGCCACTTTCATCAAAGCTTTGATGGTTTTTGACTGATCTTGAAGATACATTCAAAGTTTGTGAACCTCTGTGGACGGACTGACCTTCACGTCTTGATGATGGACGTCGTCTCTCTTCAGTTGAGCGTTTCTTGTCATAAAACGGATTCCTGCAGTAGTTGAATGGAGCTGTTTACTGTAAGCCAACACTCCCTCTGCACCACACCTGATGCTCTCAGACTCATTAAGAGGGACAGACGTTCCACCAATGACCTTCGCACACGTCTCACCTGCTACCTGAAGCAGTCCAGGTGACGACGTCACGAAGCAGCCGAGAGAAGGAGCACAGAGAGCGTCGAAGCTGAAGGAGGCTCAGACAGAGGAGTCTAAATATAAAACATGTATTTTTCTGAATAAATTTTGGATTTATATAGAACTATTTATATAGTCGACGCATCGTTGTAGACTAATCGTGGTTTTAGCTCTGTGCGGTGATGATGTGCAGCAGGCGGGGCTGCAGCTAGCTGTTGACACGTCATGTGCTAAAGCAGCAGATATATTAGATTTGTTTGAACAGTAATTTTCGACACTATTAAATAAACTTAGAGGAAAAACAGTTTGTCAGTCAGATTTGTTTAATGTGTTGTCTGAATGCTAGAAAATCAGATTCATTTAGATTTCTATCTGAACTGAACAGTTCGTTGTTTAACAGCTATAAATATGGATAATGCACGTATGTGAAATTAGACACTGACAGGAAGTCTGGGAGTTAACAAAATAAAAGCTCATTATGAGGATAAACTGTAGGCCTGTAGTTCTTCATGGGCCAGAAATGAAAACAAAACTATTATCGTTACTGACATAAATGAGACTATTAATCCTGATATTGATTTTAAATTGACTCCTTTTAATCTAATCTGGTTTTTGATACAGTCAATCCACTGAATGATGATCTAATCTGATAATTCAGTTTGTTCCTCCAGTGACATCACGGCAGTCAGTGTGTGTGGACGTGAGTTTACTGCGTTAGTGTAAACACAGCAGACAGAAATAGATCCACACTGAAACGCCCCCCCCCCCCCCCCCCACACACACACACACACACATCACTGTCGTCAGTAGAAAACCTTGTAACCTTCAACATATCGGCTGTATGGTAAACAGGAAACTGTGTTTTTACAGGATCAGACTCTGAGACTCTTTTTCTGGGTTACTGAACTGGACACTCGTGATCTTCATGTCTGCATTCGTTCAATCAGAGCAACAAGCACAGCCTCACGAACACAAGTGGGGGGGGGAAGCGTCCTTCAGTGGAACAGCACATCAAGTCAGCGGACAGTAACATCGAGTTCACGAGAGGATGTCAGGAGCAACAGCTTGGCCTTTTTGGACTGAGCAGGACAGGAGCCTCCACACTGGAGTCTACAGGAAACCCCCAACAGACAAGTACTGTTTGGGGGCCAACAAACACCTGAAGGATCCACTTAAAGCCTGTGGATCCTAACTGGACCACTGCAAGTGGTGATGAGAGGAAGAAAAAACCCAACGACATCGTCATTCCAGACGTGTCTGAAGTGTCTGAGAAACCCGGGAGGATCTTCAGCAAACGTTGCCTGGAGGCTCCAGACGCTTCGCCTGCGGGCTGCAGCGTGGGTACGTGGATTGTTCATAGTTGATACATGATCAAATTTCTGCACAGGGTGTTTTATTTTGAAAAGTGACCAGGTTCCTGCATCTGACTTCCTGCTTTGTGCAGCTTGATGCAGCTTCTGTCAAACATAGACGAGACACTTCGATGGTTTTGATTTGATGCATTTCAGTGTTTTCATAGACAATAAACTGAATTTTTGGAGTTTTGGACATAAAAACAAAACTCTGAGTGATTGTAACGATTTTCTCAATATTTTACAATGTTTACAAACCAAACAATCAGCCGATTTAGTTTAAATCAAATGAATCACTGATGGAATCAGTCATGAGTTACAGTTCAGTATCTTTTCTAATGTAGTAAATATTAAGAGATAAAGTCACTAAATGAATCAGTTCAAATGAGAAGTGCTGCTGACACATCATCAATAGTATCATTATTATTATTATTATCATTATTATTATTATCATTATTATTATTAACATTATTATTATTATTAGTAGTAGTAGTAGTAGTAGCAGTATGCAATGATATGCTGTTTCATAGTATTCACATTGTGTATGATTGCATACACTCACAGGCGACATTGAGTACTTTTACTTTTAATACTGCACGTTTTCCTGATATACCTTCATGAAGTAACATGTTCAGTGCAGGACGGTACTCAGAGTATTTCTACAGTGTGGTATAAGTACTTTTATCGGAGTACTTCCTCCAGTGAAACACCTTCAAGAAAACTCTGAACCGGATCTTACCTGCAGTCAAACTGAGGGGCAGCAGAACTCTGAAGACCACACCTACAGCCAGCTCTGAGGACATTCTGAACCAGGCTAATCCACTTCAGTCCACTTCGGACTGGATCCACTCTTTTAATCCGGGTTTAGTGACCCAGTCCTGAGTCCAGTTCTGGTTCTGGTTCTGTCCTGAGCAGCAGCAGGATGTCAAAGGTCCGTATGGCCGCGGGTCCGTCTGAGGGCGGCGACACACCCCGGTGCCATCATCCGTCCTGCGGGACACACAGACAGCCTGGCTGAGAGACAGACAGGCAGGTACAAAAGAGAGGGAGACAGGCAGTCAGACAGATGCCCAGAGTCTCACTGCCAGTTTAAGATCAACCACAAATAGGGTCCTGTCTGTCTCTCCGTCCTGTCCGTCTCTCCGTCCTGTCTGTCTCTCCGTCCTGTCTGTCTCTCCGTCCTGTCCGTCTCTCTGTCTTCGGCAGCAGTTACACTTTCTGAAGAGAAAAACACACAAAATAAAATCCCGCTGAAAACAAACTGGGAAGCTTTTTTCTTCTTCTTCTTCTTCTTCTTCTTCTTCTTCTTCTTCTTCTTCTTCTTCTTCTTCTTCTTCAGCAGCAGCAGCAGCAGCAGCAGAGAAATCAAACTGGTGGATATTTAAACTTTTTTCTTTTCTTCTTTTCTTCTCCTCCTCCTCAGTCTCTCGGCTGAAAAACACACCGACACGCAAACTGACTCAAGATCAGATCTGTAGGAGCTCACAGGCCCCGCCCACCAGGTCACGGACGGCTGCGCCGGCCAATCAGAGGGCAGACTGAGGAGAAACTCAGTTTTAAACTGGACCCTGCTCTTCAATAAATACAGCAAATGATGAAATGAAAAACACAATAAGACCAATTATTTATTATTTCTTCATGAATTAATCTTTAATAAGTGGCCAAAAGTGTGTGGACAGTTCTGTGCACAGACTTCAGTTTTGTGTTTCTTTTCCTTTAAATCTAATTAATTATTAATGCTGAAGGTTTAAATGGTCTTTTAAGGGCATAACTAAGATACAGTTGATTAATAATCTTAAAATCTTATTTATTGAACCAACAACAACAACAACAATGAATGTGAAGGGAATCATTAAAGAAAATAAATCGAATAATAAATCCACAGAAATATTTTAAGGACCTTGAAAACGTTTTGTTTGATGTTTGGTGGATCTCATGGATCTCTGGCAGTCTGTTGGTCTCCTGCTGGGCAACCAACTTTGCCTCCACAAACCACTTTTCCATGAATATCACTGATTCTTGATCCAGTACAAGATCCAGTGCGACCGTCAGGATCCAGAGATCCTCCGGTTCGATTGACCTGTGAGAGTCGCTTTGATTTGAAACAGATGATTGAGGAGAGAAACCTCAGCAGACATGAACACCAGGTGTACTAAGAAGAGAGTTTTCATTGTCACAAAGCTGTTTTAACCTGGTTTCACCTCCACGGTCACTGATGCTGCACCGCTAACCTGCTGCTCCAGAGGAGGTTCTGTTCAGGTTCAGGTTCGGGTTCAGGTTCGGGTTCAGGTTCGGGTTCAGGTTCGGGTTCAGGTGTACTGACCCTTTCACTGATTCTCATCCGTCTGTGGATCCAGACTCTCAGCTGATTGGCTCTGTCTGCAGACCTGCTGAGCCGTCCAGTCCAGCTGTCATGTAAGATGACGTCACACTGATTGAAAACAGTGAACTTCACTGGATGTTCTGTGCTTCTACATGAGGCTTCTTTTCTGTCCAGTTTGCTGAATGTGACTAAACACTGCAAACATGTTCAGCTGTTCAGGTACAGTCAGCGCCTCTGTGATCATACGTTACTAACCTGACCCTACCTGACCTTATATAACGTGTTCTCTCACGGACTGACTATTGATCACAGAGTGATGCTATTTCCAGAGGAGTTGATCCGTGATTAATTGATAATTGCTTTTGAACCAATTTAAACCTGAAACTCTGAACCTGGTCCAGAGCAGGTTAGCTTTGCAGCATCAGTGACTGGAGATGAAACCAGGTGAAAAGAGAAACACCTGTGTGACGATGAAAACTCTGACTTTAGGCTCAACGCGCCTGCTGACCCGATAATCTCAGCTCGTATTCCACCCCTCACCTCCTCTACTGCCTGTTTGTCCGCCGCTGCTGACCTAAACACTACAAATCCCGCAATCCTCTGCAGGGAGCACATCATGAGTGGTCCAAGACAGCTGTAAACTCCACCCCCATTTTGTGATTGTCAGCTGTGGGGTGGGGGGTGGGGATTAATCTGCATGGGTGGGGCCTGATGTTACAGAGTAAAGATCACTAATCCATCCAAACAACAGACTGGATGAGAGAGAGAGAGAGAGAGAGAGAGAGAGGAATAAAACCTACCGGAATCATTTAAAGCAGTTTAACCTTCATCATCTTCATCTTCATTACTGAGACATCTGAGCACCTGCACAGGTAAAACACATGCTCCTATGTATCAGCTCGCTGTGTGTTTAGTTGTTGTGTGTGTTGTAGTGATGTCGCTGTTTCGTGTTGTCTCATCTGTCCTCCATCATCATCATCATCATCAGCGTCCTCGTCGCGTCGTGGTCAGTAGATCTGTCATGTTTGAGTAGAATCCTGATCAGAAGAAGAATCAGTGAACATTCAGTGTGTGACTCAATGCAGTCGAGCTCTGTGTCACACGTCGTCCTTCTGCACAAACCAACGAAACTCTCCAAACAAGACTTCATCAATAAGCTCTTGCCTTATCTTATCTTATCTTATCTTATCTTATCTTATCTTATCTTATCTTATCTTATCTTATCTTATCTTATCATCTGCGTGTAAACCTTGACAGTCTGCAGGCTGCCGTGCTTGATGTCAGAGCACACATACTGCAAACACTACACTGGCCATTTTGGTCATGGACAACATTTGTGTTTCGTCTGATCCAGGAACAGTTCGTGTGTCTGTTCATTGCACTTCATGGAGAAAACTGCAGACTACTGGAAGTGAAACTTGCTGTAAATTTTTGTTAGAAGCTCAGAATCAAAATAAAACATGTTGGTTGTTCGGGGTGAAAGGTAATAAATGTTAACATTTTTTTTCTGTGTGGGACATGAAAATGTGAAGCAACATGTTGAAAACATGAAAGTTTGGGTTTGGAAGCAGCAGAAAGATGCTTGCTGCCTTCTGGTCACTGATTGATTACAGTTCAATGAATCAGCTCAGTGTTTCAGAGAGGCTGAAAATGTAAAGATGTTTATTCACAAAATCTGTTTTAAACTCACGTTTCATCATCAGCTGCTTTCAAAACACACACACACACACACACACACACACACACACACACACACACACACACACACACACACACACACACACACAGTATACACACCTACAGTATACATATATACTGTAGGTGTGTATACTGTGTACAGAGATATGCATACATATCTGATTCATAAGACTGACATTAACATGATGTCTTGCTCTTCTTTTTCTGTCTGGATCAACCACTTCCTGTCTCCACTGGTGAGTAACACACTCACACACACACACACACACACACACACACACACACACACACACACACACACACACACTGTAACTTTGACCTCAGTGAGGACGTGTGGTTGACATTCTCAGTGGTGGTGGACAGTGAAATCAACCAACCTGATTGTAGACTTCAGTCTCTGTTCAATAAACTGAGTCGTGCCTTAAAAGGAGCCTTTGACATCACAGGTCTACCTGCACACTCACCTGTTCACACGCTGACAGCCGTTCTGTTCATTAGCTTACATTTGTTAGCGTGCTGCGAACTTTAGCATGTGATCTATTTGATGCTCCTTAATGAGGACAAATGTCTCAGCTTCCATTAGTTTGTGTGATTGTTGTCCAGCTTATAGAAGCAGCTGTTGACTGATAGAATTCTGCACCAATCACAGCAGCAGGAAGCTGCTGAGTCCATGAACGGCCTTTAGTGACCTGCAGGTGGAGACATCCAGTGGACAAAAGGTGAACTGCACCTCAGTATTCAGCTGTGATTGTTTGTGTGACGGCTCTGCTGATGAAGGTGGAGACAGACCTGAGTCTTCATCACTGCTGCGCTCAGCTGTCTGAGTGTTTCTTTCATTTCTGCTGTTCTTGTGTTGGTGGAGATGAGATGGAGCGCAAACATCATCCCTGCACCGTCTGATCTGACATTCAGTGTCTGCTGAAGAGTTCTCCTCCTCTTTCCTCCATTTCCTCCTTTTCTTCAGAAACTCTTCGGCCTCCTCAAAGTCCTCCTCTCTGCTCCTCACAGTTTGTCACCTGAGGAGATCTTTGAAGGCCTGAGACGCTCTGTGAAGAACTCTGATCTTTACCAGGATCTAGTCGGAACTGAGGGCAAATTTTCTTTGAAAATTACTTAGAATTACGTCACTAAGGGCGCGTTTTTGGACAAGGAAGCAATCCCAGGTGTTTACTTTCACCCCCGTTTAATATAAACAGCTGTCTCTGCACCGTGCGTCATGACGTCATATCTCCTCCGCCGTGCGCCCTGTCGTGGAGACACATGACGTAGGAAAAAAAAGCGTCCGTTACCGGGAGGAAGAGGGCGAACGTCCTGCACGAGGACAGGTAAAGATCTGCCGCTGATTTCATCTGCAGGGGAAAAGGAAGGGGTTATTGATCACTGATGGAAGAGATTCTAAGTTTATTATCGATAATCAGAGAGAGGGAGAGAGAGAGAGAGAGAGAGAGAGAGAGAGAGAGAGAGAGCGCATCATTCTGCTTCATCACACTGCAGCTCAGTGTGTGTGTGTGTGTGTGTGTGTGTGTGTGTGTGTGTGTGTGTGTGTGTTGCAGCGGGGTGTTTCCTGCTGCAGGACGACAAAGACTCAAACACTCCCGACCGCAAAAACTACCGCATCACGTCTCTGATGTGCATCTGTAAGATTTCTGAAGTCTTAAGATTTAATATTCCTACAATGTTTCGCGTTTCTATACAAACTGATATTTCCCGTGCTAGTTAATTTGTATGACTCATTCTGGTGATCAGCTGAAACTTCACTCTTTCTAACGGGAGCGTTTAAAGATCACGTGGTCAGTGATCAGACTTAATTGGTGTCTGACAGTAAAGTGACTGAGAAAACATAAAGAACTAAATCAAATCAAATACAACATTATTCATTATGTAATAAATTGTACAGATGACATTGTAAAGATATTTATATATCATAAACATTTTTATATAAACATTCACACACACACACACACACACACACACACACACACACACACGTATAAGCAGAACTCAGCTCAGACCCGTAGATCATGTCAAAATTGAAGCGTGATTTATCGTAGAGTGATTTATCATAAGATTAGTTGGTGGTGGAATCTGGAGCGATGTAGCAGAGCTGGCTGGATTATGTTCTGTTAGTTAGAGGCAAAGAGGGCAGGTAGTGGCTTCAACGTTCAGGAAGAAGATGTTAGGCTGACGAGCATCAGGGCATCACAGGCAAATTAGGATACAGGAGATGATGGACCTGAAGTACAGGTAAAATAGGATTATGCAGGTAGAAAATTGTAGAGAACCAGGAGAATCAGTCAGACATAGAACCACTATGACACAGAATGAATTTGTGAAGAGTAGAGTGAAGGACCAGGGTTTATCTACTGCAGGCTCCAGTTGATGAGTGGACTGGCAGCAGGTGTTCAGGTGAGGCAGGAGAAGGAAAGCAGGTCACCACATCTGGATTGAAACAGACACACCCATAGACACAAACACAGAAGACGAACAGGAGGCCTAGGGAGGGGAAAACAGCAGAAACACTAAGGGTGAGGGAGGACCCCAACAGTCCTCCCCCTCTCATGGGGGGCCTCCAGGCCACTGGTGGATACAATGCAAATCCCTGACCATTCCCCCCCAGGGATCAATAAAGTATTCTGATTCTGATCTGAGCATCCAGGGTGAAAGACTAGGGTCTGGTGGTGGTAGCTCGTTAAATCATCATTACTCAGCAGCTTGAGTCTCCTTTCAGTTTGCAGCAGTGGTGGAGGTGCATTTGGACAGAGGGGACAACGACCTCTCCTTCTTATGAGTAAAACAGGGGAAGCATGTAACCCAGAAATTACTTAAATGGAGATGAGCCTGTAATATAAAAAGTCAAATCAAATCCCCCTTTTGACTGCAAGAGACCTTCAGCAGACTCTGGAGTGGTGGTGTGTTCTACTGTGCAGCAACACCTCCACAAATGGGACCTTCATAGGAGAGTGCAACCCCAGGTTTTTACTTTGACCACCCGGTTTATATAAACAGCTGTCTCTGCACCGTGCGTCATGACATCAGAGCTCTTCCGCTCCTCTTCATAGAAGAGTTATCAGAAGAAAACTTTCCTGCATCCCCACCACAAAATTCAGTTTTCAAAGGAACATCTAAGAAGAAGAAGAAGAAGAAATCCTTTTATTAGTCACAATTACATACACAACATGCAAAGTTGGGGGGGAGACTGCACACTTTATGCATTTGTGAAATTCTTTCTCCGCTTTTAACCCATCCTGGTCGTCCTTCCTCCACGGCAGACCAGGAGCGGTGGGCTGCCAGGTGACCGGTGCCCAGGGACTTCTTTGTCACCATTGGTCAGGTGGTGATCTTCCTGCATGTTTTTAGTGGGGGTATTTTTATGGAGGATACCCCAGGTGAGCATGGGGAGAACATACAGCAGCAGGCACTGAAGGCATGGTGGAGGACACGCCACCAGTGCCCACAGCGGGATTCGAACCCGCTGTAGGTGCTGGTGGTGTGCATCAAGCCTGATGCATGTAGGAAACAGTCCTGTGGACTGATGGAGTTAAAATAGACATTTTTTGGATACAGTGAGCCAAGTTATGTTTGGAGGAAAAAGGATGCAGAATTTCATGAGAAGAACACCTCTCCAACTGTCCAGCATGTCAATGGATCCATCATGCTTTGGACCTCTGATGCAGCCAGTGGACGGGGAACATTTCACTGGTAGAGGGAAGAATGGATTCAGTTAAACACCAACAAATTCTGCAATGAGGCGTCACAGCATCTGTGGACAAGCTGAAGATGGGAAGAGGATGGCTGGTACAAAGGAGCACCTGAAGTCGTTTTATAGGGTTGTTTTATACCTGGGCGAGGTGATCTGGTGGCTGAATGAGTTGCCCATCTGTCACAGCTCATTATAGAAAAGGTGAAGGGGGTTATCCAGGCTGGATTTAATCTTGTCCTTTATCCTCTTCTTCACCACTGACTCCAGATGGTCCAGTTCCAGTCAGACCACAGAGCTGGCCCTCCTCACTAGCTTATTGAGTCTGATGCCACCACCCGAGCACACCACAGCAAGGGACAGAGTGCTGGCCATTACAACAAATGATCAGTTTGTATTTATAAAATATGAATTCTACATTTAGACTCTGAATGTGACCAGGTCCCATTAACCAAATAAGTTGGTTAATTTTACCCAGAAGAGATGCTCTCTGCTCTGTTTTCCATCATCATCATCATCACCATCATCATCATCCTTGTCTGTCTGAAACCAAACCAGATTACATTAGATTGTCTCTCAACCCTAATCTCTCTGTCTCTGCCCCCATCCCTTGTGCTACCATGGCAACCCTTCACCTGACAGATGGTAACCATTGGGCTCAGGGTGATGACATCATCAAATAGTGACATGGACAGGAAGACACAGGAGAGTTCTAAAATTAATCCTGCATTCATATAATCTGAAACCAGAATTTTGAAACATTCCACAGGTAAACAGGCTGATTGGTAACAGGTGAGAGCACCATGACTGGGTATGAAAGGGATATCCTGAAAAGGCTCAGTCGATCATAGAGGATGCTGGGATGCTTTGTGAACACATGATTGGATAAAGGAGATGAACACATGGACTCAGAGACACTTCAGAAAACTGCTGTCAGTTGAATGGAAATGCATTTTACATGGATTCCAGACTTTTCCGGAATCAGGGCTGTGAAACTGAGTTATTTACTGGTTTTCTCCACAGATTGCTACAACCTGAAAGGCCAGGGTCATGTGACTGATGGGGGCTGTTAGCACTGCTGTTAGCCAGCTAATCTGTTGATGCAGTTTCCTATAGAGTACATTGGCTGTTGCTTTGGTAATGTTTGAGATATTTGAATTGTTGTGAAATGACGCATTTCAGAAGAAAATGATTCTTGAAAATGAGTTGATAAAAATGTGAATTTGTTGTAATAACATTGGTCTCCTTTATTATCAGTTTGTACTGACAGAAGTACTGAGTAGGGTTGCCACCCGTCCCGTAAAATACGGAATCGTACTTTAATTGACAATTAAATGTTGCGTCCCGTATTGGTTCAATACGGGACGCGATTTGTTCCGTATTTTCACAAAAGTCCAACACACATGTCTGTCACACACACATCAACACTAAATCTAACAATAATGAACAAAATAAAACACAGGAAATACCAAGGCCAGCAAAATTGTCGTGGCAGGATCTACGCAGGACCCCAGTCAGTTAATAAATAAATATTGTTAACAGAAAACGTATATTTTTTAAATATATATTTCCTAGATTAAAAATGTTTGTAGAGCTTTCTGTGTAATCTATGTCAAAATGTTTATATTTTGAGGAATACAGTGTTCAGTGATCATTGCATAAATTCTTTTATTAGTGTGGTTTAACTGTTTGGATGACCTCATCTGACCTATCTCATTAACTAGGTTAATTGATTGGGCAATAAATAAGTTGTGTGCATATGGCACTTTGTTATATATTTTCCTCATTGTATGTTCAATAGGGATGCTTGTAATTACGGCTTTATGTAGGCTAATTAACAGCACTTTATATGTAACAATGTTGCACAATAAAGAATGTGTTCACTGGCAATAAAGCATTTCAAGATCAAGTATTGCTTTCTTGATCACCCCTTTACTAAAAGCAGTGGCACAAAATAAAACATACCACTGCTGCGAGTGCCCCACTTCATGGGAGTTGGGCCGTGGTGGTCATGGCCCCGAGGAGCTGTGGTGGGTGTCCCTTATTTTCATTTCTGAAAGATGGCAACCCTAGTACTGAGTTTCAGACTCATTAAATGATCTGCGGGAAGGTCCTGTGACTCTCACGCGAAACATTAATACTGAAATTCGGCTGGGTTTAAATAAGACTGCTAACACATCTACTCAAATTTAATTTGTGAATTTGAACTACTTTCTTGTGTGTTGTATGGCAGCACCATCAGAAAACAACTGTCCAATCAGAGCAGAGTATGTAAATAACATGTTTGACACACACACACACACACACACACACACACACACACACACACACACACACACAGAGAGCAACAGCTTAATGAGAGGCGAGAGAATACTACTTTGTATTGTATACTTTGTATACTGCTGTGACTGCAGCATTACTGTAGCTCAGTGCACTCAGGTGCGTATTTGTCCTACAGCTTCTATGAAAGGTTAGATTTAGTTGATTTGATGGAGGCTGGAATGACGAGTTTCCTATTTTCAGACACACGTGAATGCAGTGTTTCCCTGACAGCTAATCAGCCTTCAGCTCTTTTTGCTCTCTCTTGTCAGGAGCCAATCATGAGTCTCATCAGTTCTGACATCACATCACTAATCTCCATGATACCAAGTGTTCACTGTGTCTCAGGTGAATCACCATGACGACAGAACCAGGTGAGCCAAAGGAGGACCAGCCCAAAGAGGCGGAGTCTTTCCCTGAAGCTGCTGCACACTCTACACCTAAACAGGTAAAAAAAGAAAAGAACAATCAATAAACTGATAATTGATCAGGAATGTGAAATCTGACATCACTTCCTGTGTCCTCAGGGAGAGGAGGTCGGGCCATCTCAGATCCAAGCTCAGAGCTCACTGGCTGAGGACTCAACCAGTCACCTGTCATCAAGCAGTTGGATCGCTCGCTCTCCGGCCAGAAACCCACTGAGCTTCAGGACGATGCAGACCAAAGTGACCCTGCTGGACGGCTCACTGTTCACCTGCACTGTGGAGGTGAGACAAGTGGAGATAGGTGAGACATGTGAGATCAAACAGGTGGAGAGAGAAGAGGTCTGGCAAATAGAAGTGAGACAGGTGGAGACAGGTAGAGGTCAAATGTCACACAAGGACAGGACACAAGTGTAGGTGAGGGATGGAAACAGGTGAAGACAGATGGAAATCAGACAGGTGAGCTGGATGGAGTCAGATGCAAGTTAGACAGGTGGAGGAGGTGTAAAAAGATAACAATGAATGGTATTTGTGATTGGCTAATCAATAAAAATGTAGTCTATGCAGTTTTCCTAGAAGTGGACTGGACTGTTTCTGCACCTTTTGTTCCCCTTGTTTTGAATCTTTGTAATGACGGAAAAGTTTTGATCATGTCACTTTTATGGATGGAAGAATGACCTTAATCAGGTGACAACAGGTTTATAAACTAGAAATTTGAGGAAAAGGGTTGCTGGTTTTGTCTCATTCTATTTCATTTGACCTGAGGACAGGAGTTTTTGAGAACTAGGACTTAAAAGTGTGTAAAAGTGTTTCTGACATCTGTATAGTGTCAATCGGAGGCCTGGACCACTATAGGAGACACATCACAGCCCCACAAACACAGACATTATCAAACACCACCTCACACGGATGACATATACAGATCCTCTACTGCATCACTGCATTACAGGCACAGGCCCAAGGGCCACAAAGACCCTCAAAACCACCACAAAAAGGAACCTCAGGAAGACAATCATACTCAACCCTGACTGTGTGTGCACAGGAGTAACAGTAAACATCATGCTACTTAAAGACAGAATTTCTCCTGCAGAATGTTTTTTTTACTGATATTATTGAAGTAACCCTTTCTTGCCTTTCATGTGTAGAAACGTGCTCGTGGGCTTCAGTTGTTTGAGAAGGTTTGTGAACACATCAACCTGCTGGAGAGAGACTACTTCGCCTTGTCCTTCAGAGATGCAGACAACAACAAAGTACGCGTCTGTCTGCTTACCTGTCCATCTGTTTATCTGTCTGTCTGTCTGATCTCCAATCTGACCTTTACCCTTTTGTCTTGTAGAACTGGTTGGATCCAGCAAAAGAGATGAAGAAGCAGGTCAGAGGTCAGTAGCTCTGCCGCTTCTCTAAGGGGGGCAAGGCATTATAAGATTGATCCTGACTGGCTGGTTTTCCACAGCAGATTCTGGTCCAGCAGAAAATGCATTGATTAGTTAACTGGCTAACTGGTTAGTCCAGCCTCTCCGGGAACCATCACCTTATCGTGGTGGAGATGTTTCTGTGTCCCGGTGAACCTGAGGGCTATGTTGTCTGGAGCCTAGTGCTCCTGGTAGGGTCTCCCATGACAGATTAGTCTCTGGCGAGGGCCCAGACTAAGAATGGTTCAAACAGATCCCATGAAAGAATGTCAAAAAAGAGGTGATACCTGTCTGGAGCCAGGCCTGGACAGAGGGCCCGTCAGTGAGCACCTGGTCACTGACAGACCTGGGCGGCAGAAGCTGGCTCTGGGGACGTGGAACATCACCTCTCTGTGGGGGAAGGAGCCGGAGCTTGTGCGTGAGATAGAGCGCTACCCGTTGGATCTGGTGGGGCTCCGGTTCCGTTCTCCTGGATAGGGGATGGACTCTTTTCTTCTCCGGAGTCACCCAAGGTCTGAGGTGCCGGGTTGGTGTGGGGATACTCACAAATCCTCGGCTGAGTGCCTCTACATTGCAGTTTACCCCAGTGGACGAGAGGGTCGCCTCCCTACGCCTTCGGGTTATGAGGGGAAAATTCTGACTGTTGTTTGTGCATATGCACCGAACAGCAGTTCAGAGTATTCGGCCTTTTTGGAGACCCTGAGTGGAGTCCTGCATGGGGCTCCGGTAGGGGACTCCTTAGTCCTTCTCTGGGACTTCAACACACATGTTGGCAACGATGGAGACACCTGGAGAGGCGTGATTGGGAGGAATGGCCCCCTGATCTGAACCTGAGCGGTTGTTTGTTACTGGACTTCTGCGCTAGTCATGGACTGTCCGTAATGAACACCATGTTCGAACATAAGGACACTCATAAGTGTACATGGTACCAGGCCAAAGGTCGAAGGTCGATGATTGATTTCGTTATCGTATCATCTGACCTGAGGCCACATGTTTTGGACACTCGGGTGAAGAGAGGGGCGAAGTTGTCAACTGATCACCATCTGGTGGTGAGTCCGAGGGTGGCGGAAGACTTTAGACAGACCTGGTAAACCCAAGCATGTGAACTGGGAACATCTGGAAGAGGCCCCTGTCTAAGAGATCTTCAACTCATACTTCCGGCAGAGCTTTTCTGGCATCCCGGTGGAGATTGGGGGCATCGAACCTGAGTGGGCGATGTTCAAAGCTTCCATTGCTGAAGCTGTGGCGGAGAGCTGTGTTCTAAAGGTCTTGGGTGCCTCAAGGGGCGGTAACCCTCGAACACCGTGGTGGACACCAGTGGTCAGGGAAGCTATCTGACTGAAGAAGGAGTCCTTCCAGGATATGTTATCTCGGAGGATTCCAGATGCAGTTGCAAGGTACTGACAGGCCTGACGGGCAGTTGCTTCTGCCATAGGGGAGGCTAAGCAGCAGGTGTGGGAGGAGTTCGGAGCAGCCATGGAGAAGGACTTTCGGTCAGCACCAAGGTGTTTCCGGAAAACTGTCCGAAACCTCAGGAAGGGGAAATGGGGAACCATCCAAGCTGTGTACAGTAAGGATGGGACACAGTTGACCTCTACGGAGGAGGTAGTCGGGCGGTGGAAGGAGCACTTTGAGGAACTCCTGCATCAGACCAATAAGCCCTCTATTGTTGAGGCAGAGCTGGTCGCTGATGGGGAATCATCATCAATTACCCTGGTGGAAGTCACAGAGGTAGTCAAACAACTCCGCAGTGGCAAAGCCCCGGGGACTGATGAGATCCGTCAAGAAATGCTGAAGGCTCTGGGTGTTCAGGGGCTGTCTTGGATCACACGTCTCTTCAACATTGTGTGGAAGTCTGGGACAATTCCTAGGGAGTGGCAAATTAGGGTGGTGGTCCCCTTGTGTGTGTGTGTGCCAATTACAGGGGCATCACACTACTCAACCTCCCTGGTAATGTCTACTCCAGGGTGTTGGAAAGGAGGGTTCGGCCGATAGTGGAACCTCAGATTGAAGAGGAACAATGCGATTCCATCCTGGCTGTGGAACAACGGACCAGCTACTTACTCTTGCAAGGATCCTGAAGGGGACCTGAGAGTATGCCCATCCGGTTTACATGTGTTTTGTGGACTTGAGGAAGGCATATGACTGGGTCCCTCGGGAGATATTGTGGGAGGTGCTGCGGGCATATGGGGTGAGGGGTTCACTTCTCAGGGCCTTCCAATCTTTATATGCCCAAGGCAAGAGCTGTGTTTGGGTACTCGGCAGTAAGTCGGACTTGTTTCTGGTGGGGGTTGGTCTCCGTCAGGTCTGTGCCTTGTCACCAATCATGTTTGTGATATTCATGGACAGGGTGTAGTCGGGGGGAGGAGGGTCTGCAGTTTGGTGTGCTGAGGGTCTCATCACTGCTTTTTGCAGATGATGTGGTCCTGTTGGCATCATCTGTCTGTGACCTCCGGCACTCACTGGATCGGTTCGCAGCAGAGTGTGAAGCGGCGGGGATGAGGATCAGCACCTCTAAATCTGAGGCCATGGTTCTCAGCAGGAAACCGATGGATTGCCTACTCCGGGTAGGGAATGAGTCCTTGTCCCAAATGAAGGAGTTCAAGTACCTCAGGGTCTTGTTCACGAGTGAGGGAACAATGGAACGTGAGACTGGTCGGAGAATTGGAGCAGCGGGGGCAGTATTACGTTTGCTCTACTGCACCGTTGTGACAAAAAGAGAGCTGAGCAAACTCTTGATCTACCGGTCAATCTTCGTTCCGACTCTCACCTATGGTCATGAGGGCTGGATTATGACCGAAAGAACTAGATCGCGGGTACAAGTGGCTGAAATGGGTTTCCTCAGGAGGGTGGCTGGCGTCTCCCTTAGAGATAGGATGAGAAGCTCAGTCATCCGTGAGGGACTCGGAGTAGAGTCGCTGCTCCTTTGCATTGAAAGGAGCCAGTTGAGGTGGTTCGGGCATCTGGTAAGGATGCCCCCTGGGCGCCTGCCCAGGGAGGTGTTCCAGGCACGTCCAGGTGGGAGGAGACCACGGGGAAGACTCAGCATTAGGTGGAGAGATTATATCTCCACACTGGCCTGGGAACGCCTCGGGATCCCCTAGTCAGAGCTGGTTAATGTGGCCCGGGAAAGGGAAGTTTGGGGTTCCCTGCTGAAGCTGTTGCCCCCGCGACCTGACCCCGGATAAGCAGTTGATGATGAAATGAGATGAGATGAGATGAGATGAGATGAGATGAGATGAGATGAGATGGTTAGTTCAGGTTAACTGTAATTTGCGAATTATTCCCTACCCTGTGTTTGCCAGGTGTTCCCTGGAATTTCTCATTCAATGTGAAGTTTTACCCTCCTGATCCAGCCCAGCTCTCTGAGGACATCACCAGGTAGTTTCACTCACCTGCCAATCAAAAATCATTCATGTCTTCAGTTGTTTGTACACCTGAGAAACACGGCATTCCTGTCTGTCTACAGGTACTTCCTTTGTCTCCAGCTCAGACAGGATATTGTTTCTGGTCGTCTTCCGTGCTCATTTGCAACACACACTGTCCTCGGCTCCTACACCATCCAATCAGAGCTTGGAGACTATGATCCTGGTACTGAACTCTACTGCACTAATACCCTACTATGTCCTATTGCACTCCATTGTACCCTCCTCTACTAAGTCTTTCTTACACTACCATAGCCCGATTTGCTTTACTCAAGGTTCAAGGCATCTTTATTATACGTGAGGGGCAATTTGTTGCACAGCCAGCAGTAACCACATAACAATCAGACGAATAATAAACATTTAATACAGTACACTACATACAGAAAAATCACATTGAGCTACTCTGCTGTGCTCTAATGTGCCTTATTGTACTAAACTGTGGAAGATTATCTCTGAAATTGTGTTCCAGAATCAAGGTTTACTCACTAGTTTTTGTCTGCAGCATTTAACCATATATCACAGCCTTCTTCAGTAAATTGATCTTATTCAGATGTCATCACATCACCTCAGTATTGAACTGTAATGTGAGATTCAGTTGAAAGCTATGATAAAATGCTAACTGAACCTTAAATGTCTGAATTTCCATGATAAGTCTTATCTCCCTGTCTGTTTCATATGACCTGTCTGTCTCTGATCACCTCTCTCTCTCTGTCTCTCTCTTTGTCTCTCTCTCTCTCTGTCTCTCTCTCTCTCTCTCTCTCTCTCTCTCTCTGTATGTATATATATTCTTCCAGAAGAGTGTGGTTCAGATTACGTCAGTGAACTCAGTTTTGCCCCAAATCAAACAAAAGAAATGGAGGAGAAGATCATGGAGCTACATAAAGCATACAGGTTCTGTATATTAAACATTAAATAAAATAACATTTACTGTGTTTAAAGCAGTAAAACAAACAATAAACAATAATACAACAAAAAAGAAACAAGCAATTATAAAACATGTGATTGATTGTATGTTCAGAGGAATGACTCCAGCTGAAGCAGAGATGCACTTCCTGGAAAATGTAAAGAAGCTTTCCATGTATGGAGTTGACCTTCATCATGCAAAGGTAAAGACATACAAAATATGATGCTAACCCTAAACTACATATAAACAGAAAACAAGAGCTGCTCATGTATGTAGGTTCACTTACGAAATACAATAAGAAGTCATTTAGAAATCTTTAGTCCCTCCCAGATGTTGCAAAACATGCCATACTTCAATTCAAAACACCATTGACTGAAGCCTCAGTGGTAAGCATAGATGTATGATAAAGTATAGACTAGTCCAATGAGATATGGATTTAGAATACTTTAATGTATATTGTGGATGGAGGAGAGCTAAGATGATGGAGGATGGATGTATATGGGTCTGGAGAGAGAAAAGTGGGATGAATGGATGGGGGATGAGGGGTGAACGATGAAGGGAGAACAGAATGATGGATGAGGAGACGATGGGTGAGGGATGAGTGTAGAGGGGTGAAGGGGTAAGGGGAAGAGTGAGGGATGAGGGGATGAGGGGCGAAATCTGGGCCATAAATGATTGGATAGAGGAGTCAGATGATTGACCAGTGTCTGTTAGCAGCAGGAAGACAGGAGGGAACTCGAGACTCAAGAAGTCAAGACTCTGGATGGAAGAGCCATCTCTTCAGATGCTTGGGATTTCTGGTGCACGTGAAAGAAGTTCAAGAGGAAAGATGTGATGAGCATTTCTGATGTCCTTCAGGTCATTGCGAATATATGCGAGGAATGACGGAGAAAATCAGCAGGTGAGACTTTTAGTGCTGTGGTCAGGGATTCCCTGCCTAGAAGTTGCAGATGCGGCTTCAGTGCCGAAGGAATGTCCAGAGTATAATTCAGGGAATGTCAGAGGGTTTTGGGTGAAGCTTCACTAGCTAGTACTGAGGCCTTTATGAAGTCATAAATAAGTAATTGATAGGTTTGTATTAGGAACAAATCCAGTCAAAAGAGTTAGAAGTAGACCAGACTGGCTGGTCCTGCTGCATTTATGTTGGTAGATAAGAGAGTCAGAATGGATGGATATGTCAGACATGTTGCATGTTGAGATGGTTTCTAGTTGAGGATAGCAGAACTCTGCAATCAGCTGGCGACCGGTTCAGGGTGTACCCCGCCTCTCGCCCCCGCAACCCCGAAAGGGATAGGTGGTATAGATAATGGATGGATGGGTAGCAGAACTCTAAGAAGCTTAGAAAGCCATGGAACATGGATTCTAACACTTTGTCTATAAAAGGAGACAGATGAGTCCTGAGTGGAGAGTAGTGATGCAGCAAGGAGGTCTGAAGTGAGGGGCAAACATTTTGGCACTTTGACATGCTTTGGCCTTACGGAGACCTTTGATTAACCTGCTGATGTATGAGTGAGACAAGGCTGGACACAGTGCCCCTGTGGACAGTTTATGAAGATGTTATGGTTGGATGTGATGAAGCTGGAGGTGGAATTGTGGAAAGCGTTGACACTATTCCATCTGGTCAGATATGATGAATGTAGCTGCCAAGCAAAGCTGGTGAGGATGGCATCATGTGAAACAGTGGCTAAATCTTCTGTCTTCTGGATCACTTGAAGATGGTGGCTATAAACAGAACAGAAGACGGTCAGAGCCTGGTATATATTATCTGAATTTCTGGAACGAGAAACGGCAGTCAGAAAATGAGTTTTTGTAACCTGGGATGTGGGAAGCTTGGATAATGAACTGGTGCGGGGCCAAAACTAGGGTGAGTCTACACACGAACTGCATAACTGTTCTCAGTTAATGATGTCTAAACTGGTGCTGTTGTTGGAGTAGATGGTGATGGTCGTCTTGGATTATTTCTGCCCCCAAAGAATGGCTGCTATGGTGATTGCATACATTTTGCAGATGGTGGAGGAAGGATTAGGACTTGTAAAATCAGGTGGGCATTCAGCTGAGAACCACCTGCCACTGTAGTAGATGCCAAAGCGAATGCAAGAAGATGTATGTGTGAACAGTCGGATGCTTGTATGTATTGCTTAAACTGGAAACTGAATTTCATTTAATATATTCAATATTACATTTCTTTTCCAGGTGCCATGTTGCTTTGTTTTTGATCGTTCAGATTTTGGTTTTATGTTTTTCATCATCATCATCATCATCATCATCACCATCATCTTTGAGCGATGGAAGGGTTTTCGTTAACAGCTTTTCTAGTTTTAGTTAACTGTTGCTTCTGTCATATTTGGGTTGGTGGGTTAGTTGTGGTTGATGCTACGATTTTAAAGAAGGTTTGTTAGAGTTTTGCTATATTATACATTTTCACTTCCAGTCTGTTGTTGTCAGTGATCTCCAGCCCTCTTTCTATTGGAAGAGGTCTGAACCTCTTTACTTTGTGAAAGTTTAAGAACCTGGTGATGGTTGGCATTGATGGCACTGCATTAAATAAACTGTACAGGAGTTAAATTACAACATGATGTGTGCAGAACAGTTTCGAATAAATATTCTTATTGTCTTATCAGTATATATTTCTGAATAACTGTAGAAAGAAAATTGTTTATAAATGGGTAAATTCTTTTAGCTACTGAAAACTAGTAACCCCTTAAAAGTTGTTTTATTGCAATTATATATTTACATATTTGGGTAAATGATTAATACAGATACATTTGCTGTGTTTGCTCTGTCATTTGTTCTGCTTTCTGATCCTCAACAATCTGATCAATCACCAACACATGACCCACTTCCTGTTCATGATCAATCATCTGTGTGTGTGTGTGTGTGTGTGTGTGTGTGTGTGTGTGTTCAGGGTGACAGTAATGATTTTTCCATCCTGGCTGTTTTCCATTGATTCAGTCTCTCAGTAACTCACAGAGAGAAGCCTGAAGCTTCACTGATCTGCCTCTAGTTCGGCACTACTTCATAGCAGTCAGATCTGAATCAGCAACAGTTCTGACAAGATCCATAGAGAGCTGATCACACTGAACACAGTTTACACAACACAGTGACATTCTGGTAGTATTTAAAATGCCACCAGTAGTCTAACCTCTAAAACTAACTCAGAAGGTCTCGATAAATTGAAGCATTTAGATAAAAGCGGACTTTACTTACCTAAGAAGCAGGATGTGGGTCAGCAACAGTTAAGTAGGTTGTGGAGATGGACAATATCAGAAGATAGATGGGTAAAAAAAAGAGGAACCAGAAACACAAAATCAGGCAGGCAGGGAGATCCAATGAATTAAAAAGCTGGGAAATCACCGCCATTGTCACTGACCAGGCATATACTCTGTGAGAATAATTGAGTAATAATACGCAACCTATACTCATTCCCAGACTGTCAAATACCGGCACTTTGCCATGCCCCATAGTATTTCATACAGAAGCACAAAGAAGCACTTTCAGCGTCTGTATGAGATGCACTGGGCTCTTACCAAGTGCCAAATGGCCAGAGCAACTGTTCTGTTCATCCAATATGTTTTCATCCCAGTGACAAACAAAACCTTCCTGCCACAAAGACTTTCTATCTGGCTAATGTTGTGAATCTGTCACAGTTTGATCAGGTTTAGGAATCAAAACTACTTGGTTAGGTTTAGGAAAATATTGTTCACTTTTGGATTCCCATGAGACATGGACCCCAGTCTCTCTCCACAATATCAACTGTGGAGTCACACTCCCCCGTGATGGGGGTGGGTGGGGCTGGGCTTTCTCTAACTATCTACACTGTCTTTAAAGAGTTGGGCTCCAAGTTGTTGGGCCTGCACCAGGTCAATAGATGGTCAATCTGTGAGGGTGGTGGTGTCATCCATGAACCTCAGGAGCTTGACAGATTGATGACTGGAGGCGCAGCTGTTGTTGTACATGGAGAGAGCAGAGGGGAAAGGATGCAGCCCTGGGAAGATCTGGTGCTGATGGTCTGGAAGTCTGAGACATGTTTTCCCAGCTTCTCGTCCTGCCTCCTGTCAGGCAGGGTCAGGTCAGGTTTGGCTCGGAGTTATGGGTGTTCTGCCTCAAAAAAAGCCTGTTGACTTCCCTCTCCAGAATGGAGAGAGTTGCCACAGTAATAGAGAAGAAGGGGCCTCTGAGCTGGGCAGTTGTGGAGAAGTCCAGTTGGTGGGCTGGAGCTGGTGGATGGAGTCACAGAAAATGGTGACAGTACTGACCCACTGTTTTTCAAATGGACAGCAGAACTCATGCAGTTTATTGGCCAGGCACAAGTTGTTAATAGAGTGGGGGGCTTTAGGTTTGTGTTTTGTCTGAGGCTCCTCCAGACAGAACCAGAGTTGTTGACTGATATAGCTATAGATATAGATCTATACAGTCATTTAGCTTCTCTCACCAACCTGAAAAAGCCTGGACTTTTGCTATGGTAATGTTACCATAGCATAAGCTCACCCTCCACTTGGTTTCACTGATCGCTGAAACTTAAACTGAAGCATCACAAGCCACAGACCCAAAGCACCAGCCAGTGATGTGAGGATGTAACTGAACAGCTACAGGGAGCATTAGCCTGCACAGAATGAGTTATTGTTCATGGAGATCTAAATGAGAGAGTATCTGTCATGACAGACTACCTCAAGTTCTGCATCACAACCACAGTTCCTGTTGAGACGTTCAAAGAACATCCTAACACCAAACATTGGACATCCACACATATTAAATACAGTTTAAAACAGAATAAAAGTCCTTGCAAAAACTTGGCATTCTTCAAGTCAACAAGCTACACAGTTAAAACTGATATGATTAAAGCCAAACTCAGATACAAAGACAAACTTGAACAGGAATTTAGTGAAATGAACATCAGACAAGCATTTCAAGAAGTAAAGACCCTCAGTGGGTGTGACGCAAGATCTACCATCTCCTCACACTCCAACAGACTCTGTCACTTGAGCTATAGCCCTGAATAATTCCCATGTCCATTTTGACATCCTTAACTATGTTATTGAGTGGGAAGAATCACAGAATCACTACACCTGCACCCTGCACACAAGAGGATGTAAGGTGACAGTTAAGCTGCTGCAAAGCAGGCAGGACCCTAGGACCCTACAGCATCCTGGCAAGGGTGCTGTCAAGGACTGTCCAGAGACTGTGCCATGGAGCTCTCTCCTCTTCTCCAATCATTCTTCTGTGAACAGAAGAACAGCGTACAGGAACTCAACAGTTTCCACTGCCTGGAAGACATTCGCTGTCATACTGGTGCTGAAGAAGTCCCGTCCCTCACAAACTATCACTGTTGACCAGTTGCACCATCCTCAATAATTATGATGCACCTGGAGAAACTGGTACTGAACACCTTTAGCTGTCAGTCTACAGCTGGACCACCACCAGTTTGCCTACAAGGCCAAGAGGAGAGCTGAGGACTGCTGTTGCATGTTTCCTCCATCCACTGCTGGAACCACTGAGCACCTTTATCAGAATCCTCTTACACCTCAGTTCTGCGAGTATGCCCCCCCCCCCCCCCCAAACTGCCATACGTCTTGTCATACTTCACTTCTTAATGACAGTGACTCTGGCGACTTATCTACACTAACACTAACCATGTCAGCAAACCTTAAACCTTGTGACTGATTCAGTTCATATTACTCTACTGCCCCCTGTTTTCTCACAATGCTGTCTGTCTCCAGCAGCAAGTTGTCCCATATCAAATATGCTGCTTTGAAAATTATTGGTTTCCCAACACCCAGCCTCTCAGATCTCAATAACAGAAACACCAGATGACATGAGGCTGGACACTCCCTTCTTTTTCATTCTACTCCCATCTGGTCCCAGACACGTGACACTTAGATGGAAAAGTATTCGCAACAGTTTTGTTCCCTCTGCCGTAACTAATCACAATAATGCACTATGATTTTTGTACAAATGTATCTGCTACACACAGAACACATAGTCTGCTGAACCAAATGTCTCCTTTAGGGACACTAAAATCTGTCTGTCTATTTATCTACCTATGTAACAGTACTGTTAGCATTGCTATCTTTGAGTTGTATGGTAAAGTTTCCCATGTAGACCAGCTGTTCTTTTCTATATTTTGCTCTGTCTGTCTGTCTGTCTGTCTGTCTGTCTGTCTGTCTGTCTGTCTGTCTGTCTGTCTGTCTGAATGGAGTAGATGGTAGGAAGCCGATTTGATTGCTTGCCTTCAGCTAAGTCAGAGGTAAGACTGTTTCCTCTGTCTGTAGGTGTGTTCTTATGCGTTTGTGTCAACTGTATGAGTATTCATACCAGCATCTTCATGTCACTGTTGCAGATGTCATCATTTAGTGTTTCCTTTATTTATTCTACACTTCTTCTTCTATTTGTTTACTTCAGAAAACATAATTTTCACCTCTCAGGTGTTCCTGGAGTATCCAGTCCTCCCATGCCATGACTCCATCCATCTAAGACCATTGAATATTTATTATTCTGCTAGTGTTCATGTTGCAGCTGACAAACATGCACAACATAATACCTAACAACCAAACATGCTGTGTTGGACTAGGACGAGTTGTAGGGAACCTTCAGTGTGCTCATATTAAGATACAGTAACCCCAAAGTCCTTAGTTATACAGTTCAGGACTGGAGTCCAGTTGTGAGAAGTCTTTTTCTATTGTCCTGGACTGTGTGCCCTTGCCATAATTTTGGTCATGAAATGAAATGAAATTTGGTCACAAACAGACAGACACAGACAGATATCACACTTTAATAGATATTGTTTCACATTGTGAAATATTATTTCTATTTGAATATTATTGTGTTTTTTCTCACAATTATCACAATTTTAGAAAGTCATTTAATAGGAATGTTTAGATTGTTTCCTCTTTCAAATCTTTTGGATCCAAACACCCAGCAGTCAGCTGTTCTATGAAGATAGTTCCAACCTCGAGTTGTCACACATAGTGGTATGGTCCACAGTCGTCTGCCACAGTCAGACCAAAATTCACTTCCCATTCATTTCTATGTGTAATGGAGCAAGACACATTCGATTCTGCTTTTGAATTGACCAGCCTGCTTTGCTTCCTGCAGACTTCAGAGAGAGGTGGTGGCCTCTCATTCAGGAAAAAATGTTGTTCTCCATCACCATCATTTTTGGCTACAGCTCAAGAGTAAAATTCAGCAGTATTTCAGTCTGACCGTTACATTAGCTAACTGAAACAGCAAGTGCTTTGGATGACAGTGAGAGACTGAACTGCAGATGTCAGATTTCAGAGAAATGACTTGTGATCTCAGCTCTGATCTGGGTTCAGATTCCAACCGTCAGCAGGAAGCTGGACTAGCATTCAGGAAAACTACAGCCTTATCTTTACAAGCGAGTGATGGGAAAGTCATAATTTGATGATCGATCAGAAACATACTGAGCATGTGCTTTGTTTTAGGAAATAGAGGAAAAACAAGAATAGATCCATGAAGTGAACTAAACCCCTGACTAAAATATGCTTGTGTTCAATCATGGTAAATATTGGGAGAACAAGACCTTGAAGGACAATTTGACAGAATGAGCAACAGCCTGTTCCATTGTAGTCATTCATGAGTGTGTGCGTGTGTGTGTGTGTATGTGTGTTTTGTGTGTGTGTGTGTGTGTGTGTGTGTGTGTGTGTGTGTGTGTGTGTGTGTGTGTGTTTTTGTGTGTGTGCGTGTGTGTGTGTGTGTGTGTGTGTGTGTGTGTCTATATATGAAGGACTCGGAGGGTGTGGCCATCATGCTCGGTGTGTGCAGTAGTGGTCTACTAGTCTACAGAGACAGACTGAGGATCAACAGATTCTCATGGCCGAAGATCCTGAAGATCTCATACAAACGGAACAACTTCTACATCAAAATCCGACCTGGAGAGGTGAGATGCCAACACATACAGCAATACCACAGAGGAAGAGTGGAGGAAGACATGACAGCTGGAATGATGGACTTCAGACACCTGTGAATGTTTCATGCCTGATCGGGTCAATCAGTGCATGTTACGTTACTGTCAGATGTCACAACAGATGCAGCACCTTTTAGTTGGAGGAGTTCCCCAACTAAAAGGTGCTGCCACTGTGTGTTTTTTGTCACTCAGATTATATATCCTGGTCCTCTAAATGTAACAAGCTGGTTTTACCTGATGAAGTCACTAGGAGTCATGGAGTGACCAACAGCATTAGACATTCATTATCTATGGACCATGCATATCTACATCAACAGTAATTTAGAAATCTTTCTCTGAACCTGTGTTCGACAGATGAACGTGACATCTCCATCAAGGGGGTTCAACCATATTGGTCCAACCTCTGAAAAGACAAAAATGTGATTTCTTGATCAGTATGTTCACACATATCATGAAAATAATTTCTGAGGTGCCCTAATCAGACAGAATTTAACTGTGACAGTTTTGTAAGTTACAATCATAGGTGTTTTCTGTCCTGTCCAGGACTAGATATCACTTATCATAAAAGTACATCAGTATCATAAAAAATCATCCCAAGTTATCAAGTTGAGGAGGACAAAATACTCTATATATACTCTAAATACCAACATTACTTTCACTTAGAAAAATACTGACTTGTTTTAGAGCAGGGCCCTCATCAGAGTGTATTCAGGTTCAATTCAGTAATACACAAAAGGACATAGTGCACAGCTGGAAACTGGACGCAGTTATTTAGGAACCAGTCACCTTTCTTATCCCACGGTTGTAGATATAAAGCCGAATCACAATTGTATACTAAAGTCTAATTTAAACCCCATTACATGCAATACAAATTTTCACAAATCATATCATTGGTTCATTAGTTGGACCAGTGTGTTCGCAAATATCATGAAAAACATTTCTTCTAAAAATAAACATGAAGTTAAATATAAACCAGCTGATTAGAGACCAAAGAAACATTTCACTAACAGCAAAAATGCCATGCAACACAGCTGTCAGTGATATATCCCTGATCTGTTTGTCCATCTCCAGTTTGACCGATGTGAGTCTCTTGGTATGTCTCCAGTTTGAGTCTCTTGTTATATCTCCAGTTTGACCAGTTTGAGTCTCTTGTTATATCTCCAGTTTGACCAGTTTGAGTCTACCATTGGCTTCAAGCTGCTGAACCACAGAGCGGCTAAAAGACTGTGGAAAGTCTGTGTGGAGCATCACTCCTTCTTCAGGTCAGTCATAGTGGCTCTGTGATGTGGTTAAGGTCATGATGTGACATGACACAATGTGTCACATGATGCCAAACATGATATGATGTGACAGGACAGTGTGACGTGACATCAAGTGAAGACACAATTTGACAACTGTCTGCCCTCCCTGTCTGTCTTTCAGGCTGATGTCCCCAGAAGAAACCCCTAAGAAGTTACTGTCTCTGGGGTCAAAGTTTCGCTACAGCGGTCGGACTCAGATCCAGACTCGCAGAGCCAGCGCTCAGATCTCCAGACCTGCACCACATTTCCCACGATGCATCAGCAAGAGGAACATGCTGAGCCGCAGCCTGGATGGAGGTATTCATGCTGATCATGCTAGGACTGGTCCCTGACGTAGTACTGATCCTTGTAGAAGAACTGGTGCCTGTGGTAGTACTTGTACTATTTTATTGTCCCAGTAAACGTTGAACTGATCTCGATGGTAATAGTAGTGGTTATGGTCCCAGTAATAGTGGTTCTGCTCCTGGTAGTCATACTACTATTTTCAGTAGTCCTAGTTTCTGGTCTCAGTAGTCATCGTACTGGTCTAAGTATCAGAAATACTGGTTTCAGTGCTAGTAGCCCTGGTCCTGTTAGTAGTAGTATTCTTTCTTGCAGTTGTGTTACTTGTTCCAGTAATTGTAGTTCTGGTCACAGTAGTCATAGTATTGGTCCCTGGAGTAGTAGTAGGACTGGTCCTAGTAGTAATACTATTGATCTCAGCAGTAGTGGTGGTACTGGTCCTAGTAGTCGTATTCCTGATCCCCTTACTTTTAATTATGGTCCCAGTATTCACAGTACTCAGCCCAGTGTTAGTAGTAGTGGTACCACTAGCAGTCGTGCTGCCATTAGTTGTTTTGACCCCAGTAGTAGAACTTCTGGTCACAGCAGTAGTAGCACTGGTTCCAGTAGTTTTAGTAGCAGAAGTGTCCAACCATCTATCTGTCTCAATGTTTTAGGGATTTGGGTTTTATGATTTCAGGTTCAGCTCAGTGATTGGTCAGTTATTTCTTGAACTTGTTGATGCACTTGTCCAAGTAGTTATAGATCTGGTCTCAGGAGCAGTAGTAGCTGTTGTCTCAGTATTACTAGTGATACTGGTCTCAGTGGTAGCAGCATGAGAGTTCATGTTCAAGAACCCCAAACTTACGTAAATGAGTTCTTTCTTGTGCTTGTTGGTGATAAGAATTTTTGATTGGTTCTCAGCTTCCAGGGCCACGTCCTCTCTGATTGGCTCTCCAGCCATCACAGTGTCCCCCAAAGCCAATGGTGATGCACACACAGGTAGAGCTCATTATTGCAGTAACACGGCTGCTGGCTGCTGTAGTACTGTAGTAGTATTGCACTGGGATTGGCCACAGCACTGAATGCTTCACTTTGTTCAGCTTGTCAGAGAAGGCTCTGCTTTATCAGACACATCTGGAACTGGTTGTATTCCTTTCTGTCCTAAGAAGTCCTCTGTTTCTGCCCTTGTGATTAGGTTGTCAGACCTCCGTCCTGTCATAACATAATCAGACAGATTTTTTTTATTCATCTTTTTATTAGATAGTGAAAATAAAGAGAGACAGGAAGTGGTGGTGGTGGTGGTTGTGGTGGTGGTGGGGGGGGGGTGACATGCAGTAAAGGGCCTGTGGTTGGAATCAAACCTGGAGCTCTACCAGGTGAGCTACCTGGGTGCCAGGATCAGACAGAATACAACTGTAGGTGACAGGTTTGTAAGTTATGATTGATCATTATATCTAGAGCCATGGGATAAGAAAACTGATTGGTTCCTAAATCCCTGGGTCTACCTTCCAGCTGTATACTAACTATGCTCTTCCATGTATTACTGAACTGAATCAGTGCACTTCAGACGCTCTGATTAAGGGTCTCTTCTGAAAAATAGAGCGTTTTTTTGTTGTGACGTGAATCAAGCAAGTGAAATATGAGTATTTTGTCCTCCTCCACTTGATTGCTTGGGATGTGCTACCTTTTTAAATTTTTTGTTAGATGCTCACTGAATTTTGTAGTTTAGCACTCCACTGAGACCCCCTTTGTTGAAGCACAGCCTCCTTTTCCAACACTTCAGTATCATGTTTCAACATTTGCCTTGCCCCTCATCCATGGAGCAAGGCATCACCTTTCTATTTACGAATGCCGCTCTGCCTCTTTCTAATTGACTTTTGTTGCGTTTTTTTTTTCTCTGAACTTGACAGGAAGGTGGTCTGACCCTCAAGGGTCATGTTAGCATTATTTGTATCTTTAGCTTAATCAGCATTGTTGGCTTTGTTAAGCAGTGTGATGCTAGATAAAAGGGTCAGCACTTTGTATATAACAATTTAACAATAATAATTATATAGTACCATAAAATGGGTCAGGGCTTCATGGTGGCTCTGAATGCTGACTGGCTGATTTGTCCAGGCTGCTTTGCATGTCCCCTGAGCTCTGACTGGCTGAACATGCCGTTGCCTTGGCAATGAGCAGCCGTGATGCTTTGCTGCTGATGAACATGAGGACAGTTTGGCTGACAGCATCCCAGTGGTCACTATAGTTACTGCAGCTGCAGCTGGCTGATGGCTGTTGTGCCCTAACCCTAACCCTAACCCTGTGTGTGTGTGTGTGTGTGTGTGTGTGTGTGTGTGTGTGTGTGTGTGTGTGTGTAGACATGGGTGCAGGCCTGTACGGAGCATCTAAAGCCATTGCTGTTAGTGACCTCATCACCACCGTGACACCTGAGAGGAGGATGGAGGAGAGGAGGGTGGAGCAAGGTGCAGAAAACAACCGGTGAGATGAAAACACTGGACCAGGGGACTGAAACTGAAACTAACTGATTCCTCCTTCTGTCTCCTGCTCTCCTTGTCTCGTTTTCTTGTTTTCTCTCCATTTCTCCTATCTCTTAGTTGAGGAGGTACTGGTGTTGGGGGATGAGGTGCAGGAGAGGATGGAGGTGCATAAAGAGGAGTTGCAGCAGGATGAAGAAGAGGAAGAGAAGGAGGAGAACAGAGAGATTTCTCAACAGAGTCCTCCGACGCCTCAGAAGCATGACACCAAGGTAATTAGCACCTGTCTCACCTGCCTCGCTTATCTCACCTGTTTCTCCTACCTCACTTGACTCGTCTGCCTGACGTGTCTCACTTGTCTCACCCCACACATCTGCCTCATCTGCCTCACTTGTCTCACCTGTCTCACCTGTCTCACCTGCCTCGCTTGGTTTGCTGACTTGAAACACTTGAACAAATACAAAGGTTATCATTTGATAACTGCTTGTTGTGAACTCTGTGAGGTTTTAGTGTCAATAAATAAAAATATACAGACCAAAGTGATGAGTTTGAGGTGAAACTACCTGTTAATAATGTCAATTGTCTTTCAGACTGAACATAAAATTAACCTGCGTGTATGTTTGTGTGTTTAGACTGAGCTGACTGATACAGCTTTGGATGGCGACCTAACGGTTACTGAGGTACTGCTGATCTCTACAGTGAAGCTGCTTTCAGACAGCAAGCGGCAGCTGCCAACTAGCATCGTAACCTCTGATCCCACCAGCCCGTACAACACAGGCCTATAATTTCACCACAGAGCTGAATAGAGCAGATCACATTTAAAACACATGAACTGATTAGCTATGATCAGTAAAGCTGATATCCTAAATGCTTGTTTTTATACTGAAAACAACATAGGCATCCACTGGCTGTCTGAAAGTGTGGTAATGGTTAAATTAGTTTGTAGATAAATGGGAAAACTGTTCTAACATGAACCTGTCTGTCTGTCTGTCTGTCTGTCTGTCTGTCTGTCTGTCTGTCAGTCTGATCAGGATGAAGACTTGAAAACTCAGGTAAGGCTAATCAGTCTTCTTGATGTAATAGCGTTCTCTCCTGATAGAGACTCAGTTTTTCTCTCTGCTGTTCATCTTCAGGAGACGTTGGGGAGTCCAGAGGAGGAGCAGAAACCTCAGAGCACCATCAGTGCTCTCAGACGCTCCTTCTTAGAGGGAGAAGCAGGAGGAGGAGGAGCAGGTGGAGGGATGACAGAGTGGGAGAAACGTCTTGCCTCCTCACCTCTACGACGAGTTGACGACTCCCCAATGATTGAACCGCTGGAACTAGATGAGGTGAGGAGAGATTCTGGTTATCCGTACTTATGAGCACAGAGGCATCCGCTGCTGAATAAATGTATTGCACCCAGTCACACAAGACTGCAGGTTCACTGATGTCATCAGTCAATCTGTCCCATCGTTATTACAGACTAACCACAGACTTAATTCTTGATTCTGGAACAGAACGAGAAGTTGTGAGTCTGTAAATTTATGGACTCTGTCTCTCTCTGTCTGTCTGTCTGTCTGTCTGTCTGTCTGTCTGTCTGTCTGTCTGTCTGTCTGTCTGTCTGTCTGTCTGCATGCATGAATGTTGCTCTGCCTGTATGTCTTCTGTCTGTCTGTATATCTGTCTGTCTCTCAGACTCTCCCACTGGACAGTCGCTCAACAATGGTAGGTTCACTGAGATGTCAGTCAAACACAAAAATGAACAGTCCACTAAACCAGGCAGGTGCTAATGACTTCACCTCTCCTCCTCAGCTGATGGTTAATCAGTCAGTCTGTGTGTGTGTGTGTGTGTGTGTGTGTGTGTGTGTGTGTGTGTGTGTGTGTGTGTGCGTTTGATGTTGCGCACCTGTGTAATCCAGGAGAGTGGGACCATAACAAACCTAGTTCTCCCTCAGCCAATCAGAGGGAAGAGCTATACTGTTGGTCGAAGCTATGACACCTCCTCCGGCAGGGTCATCACCATGACAACGAGGGATGACAGCACTGATGTTACCATAGCAACAGGGAATATCGAGATGGACATGCAGTTCAGAATCATCCCACTATCCACCGCTGATGATGTCATCACAGGTGGACCATTAATCACAATTTGTGAGGTGAAGACACCAACCTCACCACCTGAGATAGCGCCCAGTGTCTGTGACATCTTCAATGATGTCATTAGTGGGAATGACACCAGAGGAGGTGGAGTCAGTAGTCTGGACCTCCATCAGGGTGAAGCCCCTGTGATCTCACCTTTGACCCCACTCGTCCCTCTTAAATCCCCCCTGGACGAGCCAATCCTAAGCCCTGCTCCCTCACCGGGTCTGTCAGGCAGGACGTCACCCTCCCTCTCCAGAGTGGTATGCTGATTCGTTGGTCACTGGTGGGCATGGAAACAAGCATGAAGAGCAAACACAGCAACCTGACCGTGCCACATTAACCCCTGCAGTGCTGAAACAGGAAATCTGGCTGAACAGTGGCTCATCTGAGCTGGTTCAAACTGAACACCTCAGCTTCGGGAAACTGCTGGAAGCTGATAAATCAGGTGGACATCAGGTGTGACAAGTTGGTCATAAGGCAAGATAAGATACACGTTATTTATCCCACAATGGGGGAAATTCACATGTTACAGCAGCATCAAGACAGAGTGCAAGAAGTCAGAGGACAAGAAGATGAAAAAAAAAAAGAAGTAGAAAAGTTGTAGTTTAGTTGTTATATAGTTGTTTTTCTGTCAGAAGCTTCATCAGTTAATGAACAATCAGAATCAGAATCTGTAGAAATGCACTTCAACCTTCAGACAACCTGTTTTGCTGTTTGAACGTTGTTACCATGAATCGGTTTTGCCTCCAGCAGGAGGCAGTGTGGAGCTGCAGTGTTCAGTTTAAACTCCCCTCAGCTTCTCCTTTCACTTCCTGCCAGATGCCATTTTGTTTCTATCACTCTAATCAAAATGGTGCAAAGGGAGAAACAACAGATTTTATTTCTGTTTTTTTTTTTTTTTTTTTTTTTTTTTTCTGTTGTTTGTTGGGTTAATTTTTCCAGTGTTTTTTACTGTTTTTTTTTTTTGACTGGCTGCTGGGCAGGGGCTTATTTCTGTTTTACTGCACTTCACGTCCTGTTGGTCGACTTGTTTTGATTGGTTACTTTGGCTTTCTGATGCTTTCATCATTATTTGAAGGGTTTTCAGAAACCTTCACATTTCAATTTTACATTCTCAGTGTCTAGAAGATACTGCTGTAATCTTTGATCTGTAATCCTTCAGATCTTTGTTTTTAGAACCAGAGGTGTAGACTCAAAGTCATGTAGACTGAGACTGAAGTTATGATGGTAAGACTGGTTAGTTGAAATGACATCTGCTAATATGGATCAATACAACATAGCAGGGCTGGCCAATGCTTATAATTAATTTTAATCAATATTTAAGTTACTTTTAGAATTACTCTATCCATTTTTACAGTGGCAGCAGGCTAAGGAAAGTTATCCAGACATCACTATCCCCAGCAACATTTTCCAGATGTAATAATCCAGGTAGGACCATCCCTTTCCCTGGGGAACAGTATCCCCAGTCAGGCTCAGCAGTTCTCATCAACTACTGACAGTAGCCTGAGTAAAGTCTTGCTTTCCCTGCCTGATTTGTCAAACAGTTTGCCAGAACTTCCTTGAGTTCAACTAAATCTCCTTCTCTATAGCCTCCCTGAACTCCTCCCTCACCCGTGTTTTTGCTTCAGGAGACCTCCTTCTTCAGCTTGACGGCCTCCTTCACCATTGGTGTCCATGAGCAGGTTCATAAGTAGCGGCCACTACAGGCACCAACAACTTTCTGACCGCAGCTCCTACCAGCTGGTAGGGGGCTTTAAATTTGAATTTGGATTCCATGCCCCCATGCTCCCCGGATGCATAATAAATTCTTCCTGAGCTTGAAGTTGAAGACCTCATAGACAGGGCCACAGTCAGACATTCCAAGTTCACCCTCATGACACATATGTTTTTTGCCAGGTCTGTCTGGCAGTCTCCCTGCCAACTAATCTAACTGACACCACATGGTGATTGACAGCTTCTCTCTTCAACTGAATGTCTAAGACATACAGTTGCAAAGGTGATGATTTGACCACAAAGTCGACCATCAACCTTTGGCTGAAAGTGTTATGGCACCCAGTAGACTTATGAACCACCCTATACTCAAACATGTTGTTTGTTAAGGCCAGAACGTGACTCGGAAGCACAACAAAGCACCACTCAGGTTCAGATCTATGGAAGCAAATAAGGGTCATTAATATGTATGAAATAACATTTACAAATAATTTCACTGTCTGCAGTTGTATTTCACCTTTTGTGTGCATGTGAAAGATAATTACATAAAAGTATCTGAATGCATGAATTTCTGAGCACCAGGCTCTTCCTCAGACTGCTTTTGATACATACAGAGTCGCCATCTTACATACCCATGGTTTCTAAAACCACATCATAACACACCAGTTGTAGATTGCCATCAAAAAAGTTACATCAAACCTTACAATTGGGGGGGGGCTGCGGCTCCGGTGGTAGGTAGCTAGAGTACTTGTCTACCAATCAGGAAGTTGGTGGTTCAATCCCTGGCCTCGGCATTCCACACGCTGAATATCCTTGGGCAAGATACTGAACTGCAAAAACTGCCCCGCTGCTGCGTCATCAGTGTGTGCATTCATATATACGTGGCTTTTCTTCGTCTTTGAACCCAAAATTCCTGTTCAGTCTTTACTAAGATTAGGTTGGCATCAGAAAACACACAGTGATGGTGAGAAATAGGCAATTCTAATACTGAAACATTGTCACTGTTCAACCCTGTTGTTATTACCAAGTCCAAGGATGTGACCATGCTTCATTTACATGTTGGATAAGTTCAAAGCTGTCCAGTAAATTCATAAACTCCATGGCTTTGGAGTCATTCTTTGTGCTAATATGAATATTCAGCTTTCAATTCAGGATTAATCCGTCATATCTAGTGATACCAAGTGCCATCAGTTCTGAGAATTCCTGCAAAAACACCGTAGAATATCTTGTCGATACAGTGTAATGATCAGCAGTGATAATTCTGTTTTGAGCTCAAGAGAAAGATATTCAAATGCACCCTAACCCTAACCCTTTCCTATTCCGTCTGACTTTAAAATTATAAGTTGGAGGATAAGCCTCTGTCAGTGGAGCCACATCAGCAGTAGTGCTGCTTAGGCAGCACCAACTAAAATAAGATTAGATTAAACTTTCTTAATCCCATGCTGGTGAAATGATGATGTTACAGACAGCACTTAACAGCAAGAATAAAAATGTCCATGCCCGACTATCCCTTTCGGGGTCGCGGGGGGGAGCTGGAGCCTATCCCAGCTGTCATTGGGCGAGAGGCGCAACATATCAGTTACCAATTAACCTAATGAGCATGTTTTTGGTCTGTGGGAGGAAGCCGGAGAGAACACACACACACACACACACACACACACACACACACACACACAGACACACGCACATGCATTTTTATTATTTTTTTTTTACACATACACAAAAGGAGATATACAACTGCAGGCTGTGAAATTTCACACACTAATTTGCCTCCATACAGATCCGACAGGCCTAACCTCCCAACCACCTTACTCCAGGTTTCTACATTGTTGCCCACATGAGTGTTAAAGTCCCCCAACAGAACGACAGAGCCCCTTGGCAGTCTCCCCTCCAGGACACTACAAAGCAACTCTAAGGAGTCTGGGTACTCTGAACTTTGACTTGGTGCATAAGCAAAAGCAACAGCCAGAGCCTTCCTCTCAGTGGCATGCACTTGAATAGAGGCAACGCTCTTGTTCCCTGGGGTGAACTTCGAAGCAGCAACGCCCAGCCGGGCGCTCATGAGTATCCCCACACCTGCCTGCCACCTGTCACTGGGGCCAGCTCTGGAAAAGTAGATAGTCCAACCCCTGTCCAGGAGTTTGGAGAAGTGAGTGCAACTACATCTAGTTGGCACGGCTCCACCTCCTACACTAGCACCGGTTTCTTCCCTGCCAGAGATGTGATGTTCCATGTTCCTTGAACCAATCTGTGATGTCAGGGGTCAGCAGGCCAGGGTCCCCACCCTTTCCTGCTGCCCGGCTTGCAATGCACCTGACCCTGATACCTGTCCCTGCAGGTGGTCGGCCCACAAGTTAGCGGCTCCATGTAGTTTTACCATTATTTATTTGAACTATCACAACTACAGCATTACTGGGTGTTTTAAAACATTGAGTGAGTTTTTCTTTGTCTGAATCTGTGGACGAGTTGACAAACTGATTTTCCACGTCTTTTGGTTCCTTTTAACAGAAATATAAGTTAAAGTGAACCAAACTGCATCAAATAAAATTCAGGTGAGATCTTTCTCTCCTCTCATTGGTCGCGTGTCTGAGGTGAGAAAATAAACGCAGAAAGAAGGATCTGAAGACGTTCCTATCTGCCCAAAAATCAGTGTTAGCTGCTAGCAACTGTACTAAGCCCAGAATACAAAGCTCACCTGGCTACAGGAGTATGCTTAGCTCAAACCTGCCAACTGCAGCTTGTAGTCAGGTCAGATCAGGGTTAGATCATGTTCCCACCAGAATTCATCTGTGAGCAGACTTAGACCCCTTCCTTTCAAGAGTCTGTATGAATTTGTTTTGCTCTGAGTGCGACTGCTGGGTTCAGATCTGAATAAAAACAATGTACCAACAAACCACAATCTTATTCAACCGATGAACCAGAGTCTGATTCAACCAGACTGAATGACACTACAGGTGTGAAAACACATTTAGTGGCAGTCGATGTGGTGAAGAGGACAAGATGACTTGATGAGATGATTAGATTCTCCACATCTAGTCCTCACACTAACCCAGTAGAAATTGTGTCCAAATTTTTCAAAGGATGTATTTTAATGGGGTCTTATTTTGTAGTTGTGCTGCCTCTGTGTTTCATCACTCCTCATAAATTTCTGCTTCCTCCCTTCTGTCTCATCCTTCCTGTTTATAGACCAGAAACTTCAATCATAGTCAATAATCAGTATTGGACATTTGCAACACAACTCACCTGAGACCGGCAGACACCTCTCTCATCACAGTAGAGCTCAGTATGTCACAGTATATAATACTATATAATGTCACAACGTCACAGTAGGATACAGTAGATCATAGCAGACCACACTAAGTCAGAGTAGAACACAATAAATCACAGTAGAAACTGTAAGAGAATGGCACTGTATACAATCAATTGTCAACTGAAAACTGCAAAATCAGTCTTAAATTACACTCAATTACTATAGCTTGCACGCTAACAACAAACACTGGTTAGTAATTATAGGCTAATTACTAACAAATCTATGCTCTACACCCTATCAAATCATGTCCCCTTGGTCTTATCCCCTGTTGCCACAATCCCTGCATGGCTGCAGCCTGGCTGTGAGTTTCTACTGAGAATCAAAAGTCATGATTTAAATCACTGAAAAAAATCAAAAATGTTGCAGCAGTTCAAAGGTTCTGAGTTACTGCCTCTTGTTTCTGTCTTTCTAATCTTTGTGTTTGTTTGTTTGTTTGTTTGTTTGTTTGTGTGTGTGTGTGTGTGCGTGTTTGTGTGCAGCCTAAACCTATATTCGATGAAATGTCTCCTGAGCTGACTGCTCTGCTGAAGTCGGCCAGAGAACAAAAAACCTTCAGAGAACACAACCTGCTGAAGGTGCCAGTCTAACTGTCTGTCTACCCCTGTATGCTAAAGGTCACAGCAGTGTTTAAAATGGTGAAGTTCTGCAGTAATAGTTCATACACAATAGATCCATTACAGACACTATTATCCTTGAGACATATGTTTTGATATTCAGATTTTCATGTCACATTGATATGAAAATGTAAATTCAGATAATCAGCGTTAAATTAACCAAACAGTATATTAACATTTGGCCTGATTTTGAAATATATTATTATTCAAGCTGATATAAAGACTGTGTAAATTCAAGTGTTCAGTGTAATCTGTTTTTGAAGAGGATTAAGAGTAAAATGCTAAAAAACATCAGTATTTAGACTGTTGTTATATAAATGATGACTGCGGGGTATGCTACAAATTAAGTTTGACATAGCCAGGCTTTCTTTGCATTAGCTGGCTCAACATAACCTGAAACCGCAGTCAGAGATGATGGTATCAGGACAGTGGTTACCAACTTTCTTTATTAAGCCAGATTTTCTTCATCAGACTGTGTGTGTGTTCATATAAACAGGGGCGTTTGTGTGTCATTTGGCTTTTCAGCAATAAATGGACCAATCAGGTGCTGCCTCCTTCAGTGGGAGGAGCAGGTTGTTGTGATGGAGAGCGATGAAGAGCAGAAACAATAAGCCGACATCAGCTGGTTGTTTCTCTGAGCTCTCATTGGCTCTCAGAGCCTCCACTTTGTTTCTAACGGAGCGTTCTGGAGGCTGAAACCTTAAACTGACGCAGCACATTTAGACATCAGACCCAGGAGCCGGATTCAGGTCTGACCCTGTCCCCTAATGGACACGAGGACATCACTTCAGTTTCTGCACAAATCAAAGTGAAGTTTGTTGACTGAATATTATCAGTGATCAACACCAACAGACTCATCAGTTTTCTGATCACTGCTCTATCAGCTGCAGCACCAGCAGTGAAACAGACCAGACACAGACCAGAATCCAGAATGGTCTCTAGTTTCTGTGCCTTTATCATTCTTTTAGCCTGGAGAAGATCTGCTGAGTCAGATTCGAAGTGGTAATATTAAAACTGATTTTCTGCATCAGTGACTGAATGCTTGAAGGTTCCTGTGGCTAAAAACCACAACTGAAGGTCCAGTTTTTGCTGCTGTGATCACACAGCTTCGTTCAGGATGCCACTAAGGGACAGTCAGCAAGTCTGCAGGTAGAACGAATCAGCTGAGAGTCTGGATCTTCGTGCAGAATATCGTCAGGATGAGAATCAGTGAAAGGATAAAGCCTTTCAGAGCTGCTTTAAACCTGAACAGAACCTCCTCTGGAGCAGGTTAACTGTGCGGCATCAGTTACCAAGGAGATGTAGTCAGGTTAAAAGAGAAATACCTTTGTGACATTGAAAACTCTGGCTTAAGGCTCAACATTTATGATAACCCAGTAATCCTGGTACACGCCTCTGATGTTTACTACTTAGTAAACCCTGGTTAATATTACAACTCCGTGTTCGTGAAACCCTGAGTGGTAAATGAACTGTAGGTCTGCCAGCTTCCACCTGTATACCTGATTAATGTCCTTTTTCTTTCAACTTCCTTTTTCAGACATCAGAGAAGGTGGAGACGGTCTTATTAATGACGGAGCCATGTGACCAGCACATGCAAATGGCAGATCAGCCTCAGGTAGCAACTGGAAATCTTGTGGGCCTGCCCCCTAGTAACCCCCCACCCCCTCCACCTGGGGCCTGTATGACACATGCTGATGATGTCACAGAAGAATGGGCTAGCGATGATGACAGTAACAACACTCATGACCAGACTAACAGTCCAGCAGAAAAACATGACATCAATGACGTTGATGTCAGCGATGATGAGCCTAGTAGCCAAGCTAGTGATGATGATGCTAGCGATGCTAGTGAAGATGCCATCAGTGTGTTAGCACAGGTAGCAGTGGAGGAAGCCATGGAAGCTGCAGTTCGACATGCTCAGAGCCCAGGTGTTACTGATGCTAATCAGGATGCCATTAATACTAACTTTGCAGTTAGCTACAGTGAGCAGGAACTAACTAGCATGGCAGCTAACAACAGTCCCAGCACCAGAACCTGTTCTGTTCTGGGTTGTCGACCCACTGGGACTCAGCATTACCATGAAGACAAGGTCTCCGACGACTCAGAGGATGAGCGAGGGTGGTGGTCCAGAGAAAACTCTCCTCCTCCCTCTTTACCCCACCCAACCTCCAGGTGCTCCCCCTGCTCGGCCAATCAGACGCAACCATCTGACCACAGTGATGACGATAACGATGAGTCTCAGCCTCTGAAGGAGGTAACACATGAGATAGAAACATGCCTGACTTAAACCTGCCCCATTGACTCCTGTGACCACTACCCGGGTGACTCCTTTCCCTGTGACACCTGCCCCAAGAATTGCCTTCCCATGGACTCCTGCCCCATTGACTCGTACCCCAGTAACCCCTACCCCAATGACACCTGCCCCAACTGTTGGTGATATGATATATAGGCAGCTGTGGCTGAGGCAGTAGAGTGGTCGTCCACCAATCAGGAGGTCGGTGGTTCGATCCCTGGCCTCAGCAGTCCACATGCCGAAGTATCCTGCCCCCGATGCTGTGCTGTCGGTGTGTGGATTCCTATGTACATGGCTTTGGAGAAACGCATAATTGTAACATGAAGGCAGTAGAAAAAACCTGTAGACTGCCAAGTCTTAAATCTTTAAGGACAGAGAGCCTGGATTTACAGATCCATTGTAATTTGAGGAAAATTTTAAGAGTTGCAACCTAATCACGAAGTTTATTTTAAAGTTTTATGACTTCATAAATGTTCTTTCTGTTACTATCAGGAGGTCCCAGTGATGAGGAAGACTCTCACCTATGAAGCTCCGGGGGTGAGGACAGTCTTTTTGTGTGTTTTTATTTGTAATATATATAATAGATGGGTTTTACAACCACTCATGAGAATAGATAACGAAAAAATAATTTAGAATTCCTTTCAACTGATTATTAATTTGTCAAATTCATTCTGTACCTTTCAGAAAATTACACAGGCTGTCACCAGAATCTGTGAAATCAAATAAAAGTACCTCAAAAACAAAGTAACAGAGCAGTGAGAATTTCTGCTTCTGTTTGTTCCTTCCACTCTCCTGATCAATATTGCTCCATGCTCATTTCAATCAGCAGAGACAAGTGAATGAAGACAATTATTTATTATGACAGATGATATGTGATATGTGACTTAGATTCAATAGAGAGATTTTGTTCTGGAGGGGCATTGCCCTGAGTAGCAGCAAGATAAATTACCCCATGGATTCCAGATACTGGTGGTGGTGGCTGATGACTGTGTTAACTGATGAGGCTGATGAGGATGGTGAAATGAATAAGCTGAAGATCTGCAAAGACTCAGCAGTGATGAGGGGTGGAGAGGTTCACATAACAGCTGCATGAAAGAACTGAGGCAGAGAGAGATTCACATGTAAGAAGACAGCAGTGTGATGATAGGCTAACGGTGAAGGTGTGTTGCTCTGCTATTGAACAGATGTGACCAAATGATGAGAACAGCTGGTATCTTAATTGACAGCTGCAGCATGTGTGTTTGTGTGTTTCAGAGCCGAGTGGACTCAGATCCTCCTGCAGGTTTGCTGCTGAGCTCCCAGACCTTCACTGCAGAGACCTCTAACACCACCACCACCACACACATCACCAAGGTAACACCTGTCATCATGGTAACACACACTTCACCACAATAACACAAACCACTACACAGTCAATCAGACAGTTCACTAAATCTTCGCCTAGGACAATCGAGGGATTAGTACGATTAGTACTATTAGAGTATTAGAAGTGTGACAGAAGGCGACAGTCAGACAGATGAAGGATCCAGTAAAGGTGTTTTATTATTTTCATTTCTTTTCAGACAGTAAAAGGAGGAATTTCAGAAACCAGAATAGAGAAGAGAATCGTGATTTCTGGAGACACAGATATCGACCATGACCAGGTAAATGTCTAACTCATCACAATAACATGTCATTATTACTTACCTTTGTAAAGGACACTTAACACAGAAAATAATGAAAACAAACATGATTAAAAGGGAACAGACCTGGATTAACCCGGGATTAACTCAGGACAGATCTGGTTAGATGACACCAGGGGCTAGTATGTCTTGGGTTAATCCTGACCTGGACCAGGTTCTGACCCTCGTGTCTCTCTTGAAGGCTTTGGCAGCGGCGCTCAGCGAGGCACGGCGGCAGCATCCTGAGCTGTCCGTTACGCGAGTTGTCGTCCATAAAGAAACAGAGGTCTCTTCTGATCATGTCAATAATTAGAGACATCACAGGTAACAGGAAGGGTCATACCCTGCCCCTACAGATGGAGTCTCAAGCAGGATGCCTATTGGCTGGCTGGTGCATGGCAGCATTCATAGCATTGTGTTTGCATGTTTTGCACAAGTGTTTGTGTTTAGAACGATGAAATTCAACCAAAAGACAAACACTGAATGCCCAGGGACTCAGAGGTTCTGATTGAGAAAGAGAAAAATCTTCTGATTGGATAAAAGGCTTTGCAGGAACTACAGAGGACAGGGATGACTTAAGGTGACTGGTTGGTAATGAATGTGGCAAAGGAATATTGAAATGACAAAAAACTAAAACTTAAAAATCTTCATTATGCATGAGCAGGAAATGTACAGCCTTCTTGATCAGCAATGAATCAATCAAATGGATCATTGATGAGTCACTACAGCCCATCACCAAACATTAAACTGTTGACCATTAATGCTATGCTAACATGCTGTGTTAACATTTTTCACTGTCCTCTCAAGTGTGACATCCTTATACAGCTCAAATTGAGAAGTGTGCCCCACCCCTTGATGTCCACCTCCAACCCACCATTGATTTTGTGCCGACTCAGCGGACAACATTCAGAAACTAAAGCACAATTTTAAGAAAGAAAACTGAACTCAGAGGTCAAATTCACCACTGGACAAAATCAGGAACTGTTGAGAGGACAGTGGTGACTGTAACCCGCTAACATTATGGACCATGCTTTGAAGCTTATCGTACTATACTAATATGCTAATTAGCATTAGCATGGAGCTGTCCTGGCTATCTTAGGGTTAGGGTTAGAGCTGCTTTAGTTTTACTCCTAAAATTGAGCTGACTTATTGGTCTGTTGTCGCAGCTGAGTCTTAGTAGGCTCATTACTTACTTCCTGTATGGTGGTAGAACAACACAGTAGTTAAAGGAATCGCTGGATACTTACTGTAAATTATTATGAAACTAAAGAATGTAAAATGTAACTTTGTACTCACACCAATACAATCTGAATCAAATTTGACTCTGATCAAATCTAAGTGTAAGGTTATGTTTTCAATACATTTTGATTTTCTGTCCCTTGCTCATTTATTTCATTTATTTATTATTGACTTTTTGGAGACTGTGAATGTCACCATCAGAAGCTGATTCTGTCCCGCAGCATTTTAAATTTTATTTTGTTTCACTTTTGAAGCAATATCTTATGATTTTGTTTTTTCTAATGTTCATGTAATCAAAAACATGGAGCTGCACCAAAACATCATAGAATAATCAAATAATGTGAAAGAACAATGATCTTGAAGATTATAGGATAAAGATTTAGACCTTTAGACAACCAATAGTCGAATATATTCTGTTCTGTTTTATCTATTCTTACAGCTGCTTCGGTCTCTCTTTCAGGACTGACTCTACAAACCACTGCTGCATTGTGGGAGTTGTAGTCCAGACTACTGAGCCAACAAAGACACTGTTTGCACCAACATCCCGTTGATATTATTGGAACTGAGGATTTATGCCCTCACACACACACACACACACACACACACATGTACACCTGTGCATACACAGCAGCACCAGTGGCTGAGCGAGCTTCAAAGCATTCATTTGATTGTGTGATTAGATTTAGTTGAAAACTTCATGATGGCATTTATTTATACAACACCAACAGGTGAGACAGACAGACAGACAGACAGACAGACAGACAGACAGACAGACAGACAGACAGACAGAGGGTGCTGCTCTGATGCCATCATTGTATTCTCAGAACCAGAACTGGTCAACCTCACATGAACTTTCACCACAAATTAGCACCAAAACCTGACCGGTTGTTGTTTTTAGCCCCACCCCCACACACACCTGACACCCTGACGGGATAAAAGAGACATCTGATTGGTGGTTGACTCAGATGTATTTGATCCTGATTGTGTATGATGGGAGACAGCAGCTTCATGAAACATTCAGTAAACAGTTTGAATTCCATCTGAGAGATCTGTGATAATGACCTCTTACTTCACCTGTCTCACCTGGTGAGGAACTGGATCTTACATTCTGACAGCCTGGTACAAACTGTTTTCTGTCTGAAATATAAATAGCATGATTGCTAGCACTGTAACCACTCACTGTATAGCAGGAAATTTCAGCTCTGTATTTACCCACAATGCAATAGTAATGTGCCATTCTCTCATCTCACCATGGAAGCCCTCAATATGAATTATTTTACTCATTTGTCTATGTATTTATTGTTTTTGTTCTTTATATATATATATATATAGATCTGCTTGTCTGTAATCCCACAATGTAATCCCCCTGCTGTCATTTTACAGACATATGACAGACTGACCACTCCCCTTTTTGACATCTGACAGACTGACCACTCCCCTTTTTGACATGACAGATTGGCCACTCCCCTGGTGTTAGATTACAGACTGACCACTCCCCTTTTTGACATGACAGATTGGCCACTCCCCTGGTGTTAGATTACAGACTGACCACTCCCCTTTTTGACATGACAGATTGGCCACTCCCCTGGTGTTAGATTACAGACTGACCACTCCCCCTGGTGTCACACAACATAAATCCTGTTTTATTTTCTCCATGATAAATTAAAACTTACTGAGTGTGTCTTTACCCACTAAATAAAATGATTCATAAATGACCTGACTTTTTTCTCTGTCAGCAGGAAAATGCTTGATGTCAAAGAGGTTTTTGGTTGATGGGCCAAAGCAGAGATGTGAGTAGTGAATCAGATATCTGGGGCCAGAGTCAGTCTGTAAAGTGAAGGATTTGCTTTACAACAGAGTGTAGCTGATTTGTATTTACTTTGCACACTGCTGGCTGTAATACAGTTAATCAGGTGATCAGTTATACAGGTTGTGTTGTGTTTGTTTTACTGGTGGGATTTTAGTGTCTCGGGTCGGGCCTTTCTGTCTGAAGTTTGTGTGTTCTTTCCGTGCATGCGTGGCTTTTCTCCGGCTTCCTCCCACAGACCAAAAACATGCTCATTAGGTTAATTGGTGACTGCAAAATTGCCCCTAGGTGTGAGTGTGAATGGTTGTGTGCTTGTGCCCTGCGATCGACTGGTGACCGGCTCAGGGTGTACCCCGCCTCTCGCTCGTTGATGGCTGGGATAGGCTCCAGCACCCCTGCAACCTCGAAAAGGATACGCGGTATGGAAAATGGATGGATGGATGGATTTTAGTGTCTTCACTCACATGACAGTATTTCGAAAAAGGTGTCACAATTACATTTGACAGTCACCCTTACATTACCCAACCACAGAGCTAGCCAGCCAGCCTTTGAGGCTGAAGGCATACTAGGCAGGTATATTATTAAAACTGAATATCATATTTCAAAATGGCACCCCCTTTAATGAATGAATGAATGAAAGTGTCACTCAGCTGACTTTTAACAATCTTAAACACATGAAAAGAATATGGGTCAACATAAAATTGAGAACAATAAACAAATAATATTAAAGTTAATCTACGTAAAAATAAGAGTCCTCTGAGTAATTGTCTTAAATAAATGGTATGTATGTATAAATAAATGTCTTCTTACACTATTTTTGCCGTGCATTTCTATCTTTCTGTATTGTCATCATATGTTTAATTAGGCTATTATTGATGTATGATTCATGCATGAGGTTGATTCACTCTAATAAAGATACTGGCGTGCATGCTATTCTTGCAATCACAAAGGAAGTGTGAAAGTTCTTCTCCTTAAGAACTCATCTGTGTTCATCAGAAATACGTGTTTTTCCATGAAAAATATCCCTCCAGGCCTTACATTGGTTTAGATGGAACTCTACACCTTTGCCTTTATGCAGTACACATGAATATAAGCAGTCCCTGCCTCCATCTTCACCTCTTCTTCTTCATCAAGTCAGCTCAGTCACTTTATTTTTGGCATCTTGACATTTTAAAGAAGTAGGTTCGGACACTTTTCATTCATAGTATACGTTCCTTTTCATTACAACTATACACAACATATTTACTGCACTGTAACTCTAACAAATGAGACGGACTCACCTGCATAAACTGCCAAGAAACTGATCATGTCAGAGTCACTTTCCTTGCCCTCTTGGCCGCAAACTCAGCAATAAGATCTTTATAATCCAGTTTGGATGCAATGTCCTTTTCAATTTATAGCAGGACAAGCCCACACAGTGTGTCCTGTGACGTGGAGGTGCGCAAATAGTTTTTAATTAATTTCAAATCTGACAAGCTTCGCTCGCCGATGCCACCATTACTGAAAAAGTCAACAGGATCCTGAGCGCAGTGTCACAGTTAGGGAAAGCTCCTTCAATCCCTTTGAGGTAATGAAGTGTTCTAAGTGCTGTAGTTGTTCCCTTTGGGATTATTCCTCAAATTATCCTCATCTCTATGAAGCGGTCCAGTGCATCCTTAGATTCGGACGTGCTCAGACGTGTTTCAGTGAGGCCTAATGACATAGCGACAATGAAAAACCTGCTTAATTTATTGGATTTATTTTTTATTTGTTTTTAATGTGACCTTGACAGAGACAGATAAAATCATATATAACTAATGCATTTATTTAAAAAAAAGGAAAAAAAAAGCAGGATTGCAGGTGCGAAGCCCCCTAGTGATGCGAGACCCTGTGCGATTGCACAGTTTGCACACAGTTTGCACAGTCCAACGGCTCTGCTTGTGTTGATTAGGCAAAAGTATTTACTATAACGCAAGACACATAACCAGGACATTAGCTGTATCAGGCCTGGCATTAATCATTTTAGGGCAAGGCTGCTTTGGCCTTTGATAATACGAACTTACTGGGGTATCTGTCACAGTTTTACCTGCTGCCATTGTTTCCTCATCTGCTCACCAGTGCCATCCATCCATCCATCCATCCATCCATCCATCCATCCATCCATCCATCCATCCATCCATCCATCCATCCATCCATTTTCTATACCACCTATCCCTTTCAGGGTTGCGGGGGAGCTGGAGCCTATCCCGGCTTCAACGGGCGAGAGGCGGGGTACACCCTGGACTGGTCGCCAGTCGATCGCAGGGAAACACGCAAGACAAAAAAGCACCATTCACACTCACACCTAGGGGCAATTTTAGAGTCACCAATTAACCTAATGAGCATGTTTTTGGTCTGTGGGAGGAAGCCGGAGGACCTGGAGAGAACCCATGCATGCACGGCAAAAACATGCAAACTTCACACAGAAAGGCCCCGCCCGGGGATCAAACGGGCACCCTTCTCACTGTGAGGCACACACACTACCTGCTGCACCACTGTGCCACTCCTCACCGGTGCCCTCTTTTCCACTCTCAGCCACACCCACCTGCCTGCTCACCTGATCACACACCTGAAGTCATTGCAATCAGTGCTGTATATAAGCTGCTCTGCCACACTCACTGTTTGCCAGGATGTCATTGTTCTCATGCAAACTCTCCAGCTATATTTCATGGACTGCTCTCCCGTTGCCAACCTGGCCTGTTTCCGACCACACCTGCTCTCCTGTTCCCCAGTAACTACCTCAGCCTTTTGTCCCTTACCACAAGTCTTGCTTGACATTTCCTGGATGTTGTTTGCCTGAGTATTTGCTGTTTGCCACACCAAACACTTACAGAGACTTTAAGACATATATGTCAAACCGATGCCACAAATGGCCGAGTGGCTGAAGGTTTTCTTTCCAACCAAGCAGCAGCACACCAGACTTGACTCATTTCATTAGCTGATCTCAGTCTTCAGACAGCTGATTGGTCAGACTGCGTGCTCCTGATGGTTTGAGGAAAAACCTGCAGCCACACGGCCCTTTGTGGAATAGGTTTGGCATGCCTGCTCTAAGACTTTATATTCTGCACGTCCCAAGTCTTTGCCTGCCTGTGACTGCTGGATGTTCTACTCCCTGGGCAATACCAGAGACTGTACTTTTTGTTGCTAATCTGGGTCTGCCAGCATAAGATTAAAAGGTTGATAAAGGTTTTACTTTTATCAACTTTTACTTTTACTTTACCTGGTTCTGCCCTTGGGCCCGAAAACCCCCACTTTGTGACAGTATCGTGGCCAAAATGTAGAGCATGAAGGTCTTTAATGTAATGAGTCCCATAATGAATATTGAAAATGTATCTTAAAATGTTACAATTGCAATTATAATCTGTAAATGCACTGCAGACACACAGCTGGCAGAAAGAGGAAGTCATATCAAACGAAGAAATATCTTTTTCTGGGTGAATAAATATTAATGTAACTTACAAATGGGAAGCTCAAAAAAGCGATGAGAACAATGAGCTTCCAAGTTTCATTGGCAGTTACTCATAATGTCATCAAATACATCATGTTTAGGAAAGTACTTTAAAAACATGCATACAAAGGGCAACCATTTACTGCATACTGCTGTAAGAAACTGGGTACATTTAGGTGATAAGTAGCCTGATGAGCCACTGTCAATAATCAATAGAGAAACATGTCTGACAACCTTATCCTACTTAAGCAGTTATCTAATGTTTCTGTAGTGGAGACAAAATATATATATATATATAAAAATACACATACAGTATTTCAATTCTCATCATCATTATTGATGGGTATGGGTGACGGACTGACAGTCATTGGTGTAGAGGGTAAACAGAAAGGGGTAACTTTGTGGGGCTCCAGTGTTGGTGATGGAGGATGATGAAGTTGTACTGCCCACTTTGATGGATTAGCCTTATACTGTTTCTGGTCAAATGCAATTTGGATGCAACTGTGGTTTGTGTTCAGTTATAAATAAATGGCATGTGTGATAAATAGGCAGAGATACGGGTAGAGAGAGAGACAGACATTTAGGGATGAACCTTGTAGGCCTTCAGTGCTGCTGATGTTTATTTGAGGCAACATCTTCTCTGGTTGTTCATGTTGAATGAGTCAGATTTATGGAAACTGAGTGAATGAACTTGAAAAGACTGAATAAATGAGTTTTCACATTATCTTTAATGTTCATGCAAAAAACAGATCAAAGTTACACAAAGTCACAGTGACGCTGGAAAAACCTTCAGCTGCTTACAGAACATTTCAGACCACAGACTTCATACTGTGTTCTGCAGAGAAACACTTTTGATGATGTTGATGTCTGTGGCCCTGTGTGGGCATAGCTACGCAACAGGACACGAGTTAGGAATGACACCCAAAAGAAAGTGTGCAGAGCTCAGGTCAAGTGAGTCGATCAGGTGAGACTTAACGAGCTGCAGGTTCCTCATGCAACCTCTGAACCTGGAGCTTATTGACAGGCAGTTCTGCTTAACACCAGCTGTAACAGAAAGAGAGGGAGAGGGATGGGCAGACAGACAGGTAGACAGACAGGTGGAGAGAGAGACGAACAAGGTTTTATCAGTCACTGACACACATCATTATATTTTTATTTATGTTTGAATGAGTAGTTGCTCACCTGGATAGCCTCCTAGGTAAACAGGGTTGTTGGTCTCAGCAGACGTGGATTGTGGGTATGGGTTGGGTATGGTGTAACTCCGCCCATTTACAGTCAAGCTTAGGGTGTGTTTGGTTTTTCTGGCCAGCAGGCGATGCCACCGTCCATCACACAACATCTGACCAACTGAATGCACTGACACTCGACCCGCCCCATTATTCACATTAAACACCACCTGCAGAGCACACAGGTAAACCCTTAAATTATCATTGTTTACAGGTATATGTGTGTGTGTGTGTGTGTGTGTGTGTGTGTGTGTGTGTGTATAATTTGTACTGAAATTTACAGGTAAATCATTATAACAGGTAACAAACACAGACACACACACACACACGCACACACACACACACACACGCACACACACACACACACACACACACACACACACACACACACACACACACACACACACACAGGTAAATCTCTGCTCACCTGTCCGTTGATCATCTCCAGTCCGATGGCATCAACCTTAGCACTGCTGATTCCCAGAAATACTCCTTCTGATTGGCTTGTCCGAAACTCCAAAGACACCGACACATCAGAGCCAACCTTATAACCATCACGCACTAAACACACGTAAAAGCGTGCGCGCGCACACACACACACACACACACACACACACACACACACACACACACACAGTTCAATACTGTCAGACATGATCAGATTAAAGCAGGATATATTTTCGTTTTTTATACTTGACTCACTGAGGGTAGCGTATCCACTCCCATTAAAGTAACTTCCCATCTGGTCATTGGTGAAACAGGAAGTAACATCATGGTGTGAGGCTGGCTTGGAAAGATCCAACATCGCTCCATTCAGACTTAAAGAGCGGACACAACCAGAAAAACTGCTGCTGACCTGAGAGAAGAGCAGTCCATGATCCATGTTACAAACACAGGTAGTACAAATGCAGCTCAGGTAGTTCCTGTTTCAACAGCCTGTCAGAAACACCTTCTTCATTCAATGATGTGATTTTTACTCTTTTACACTCCAGTCAGACTGACAGCATCCACACTGAAACTCAGCTGACATGCTTGAAATGAGGCGAAAATGTTTAATATTTAACATGTAGACAGAAAATATTCAACTTTGATGAAGTGTAAAAATGTCATCTTTGTAAATATTTAGACCCTGTATACTTGTTGTGGAACTGGTGAATGAAGAATTGAAAATGGCGTACATTAATCCTTCTGGTCGAGTGTGTGTGGGGCAGCCCTCCCAGGTAAAGCCTGTTGTCTACGTCCAGCTGGTTTCCTTTAACTGACGCAGAGTCCGGACTTGAACCGTCAACTGACACCGACAGCAACCGCCGGCTGACCTCAGCACTCACCTGAGAAAGGATCAGTTAAAATAGAATTATGTAGTGGTGTAGTTATGTAGTGGCCTTATACGAACATTTGTGCAGTTAAGAATTAGTTAAGAATTTGCTGAATTTGACCCTGTCAGAGATTCAGAAGAAGAAAACCTCAATGCTCTAACTTAAGGATAAACATCTTTGTGAGTATTTTATTAACTGCTATTTGTGGGAAGGACCTTTCAATGTCAATTTTCAAGTGTCAAAGAAGAGAGAAAAATGGAATTCTGATAGATCAACACAATGACAACAGGGCAATTTCGTCTGCTGAGGAAGATCATGTGATATGACCAAAAGCTCTTGACTGTTTTATCAATTGCTGTCCAACCAAGAATGTGTTTATATTAGTGATGCATGACACCTTCAAAGTCTTTGAAATGTATGTGACTTGGATACTGGTGGTGGTGTTTTGAACAAAATCTAGCTTTCAAACTTTTATTCTTTAAGGTTATACTGTGCTCAGACGGTGGGGGGTTTCAAGAGGAGCCACAGACTAATAGGTAACCCAGGGTGTGTCATGGTGTGTTCCGACCAAAAGCAAGGCAATTTTTCACGTGAGGCACTTCCATGCAAAGTCAATGCAAAGAAACAGAGAGATGCAAATGCCAGGCTGAAGAGTACGCTTCAAGCTCAGTATGAAGTCCCTGCATAAATATGTTTTATTTCACAGTGCTGACAGGGTAGAGTGTGCTGCTGTCTGCTGTCTGTCTGTTGAAACCAGCTGTGGTTTCTTTTTGAGCTCTTGTCCCCTGTATTCAACATCATTGAAAGGTTGACATTGCTGAGAAGTGCTGATCTTCTGTTCACTTGATATGTTAACCAAAATCTGTAGAGTAATGTGTTAAATTATGTTCTGGTGTCTCTGTGTGGGAACTCACAGTGTGCCACTTTCCATCATTAATGGTGACAGACGACGTAATGGAAGCAGGGCCTTTCCCAAGGTCAGCTGACATCATCAGTCTCCCCCCCATCAGTCTGAGGACGATGAAGTCCATCTGTTTGGAGTCAGAGAGGAGGAGGATCAACCCATCCAGAGCACGGCTTCGAACCGACAACCTGACCGAAACACTAAGGATGTGGAGAGACGACACAGCAGAGTCTTAGATTTACTGCTGTACTTCCTCTATTGTTAGACCAAGAAGAACTGGCAAAGCCACCACCTGACCAGAGCGCTGCCCCCTCTTTGACCGGAGTGCCATCGTCATTGCAACTCACCTTCTTCTGACAGTATTGGGGTTGATGATGAAGGTCATGTGACTGTTTTTGGATAAACCAAACTGAGTCCCTGATGGCAGGAAGGTTGGCTCCATCTCCGACACACACTGGATCACACACAGATCATTAATCAATAATCAGTGACCAGTTATCAAATATATGGATAGGTAATCACTAATGACTGACTAATTATTGATAAAACTGATCAATCTTCAATAATACTGACCAGGAATCAATAACCAATCAAAATATGCTGAGTAATATTCAGTGACCAATGATCAGTTAAGTTTAAAAATATTTCTTACTGTTATCAATAACTAATAATCAAGAATCATTAACAGCTGTATTGATTACCATGCTCATTAACTGTAATGCAGTATTGATTACCATTATAAATAATAAAGTGACTACCTACCTTGAATGCTTTATTACAGCTATTACAAGTATTGATTACCTTATCATTCATTTTAAAATTCTTTTATTTGCTTTTAAAGGCCAAAATGGCCTTGCCCCAGTGTACCTCTCTGAGCTTCTGCACCCTTACGCACCTACTCGATCCCTCAGGTCAGCTGACCAGAGCGTTTGCTACTGCCGCCCCTAAGCTTTGGAATGAACTGCCGCTGCACATCAGGCAGTCCTCCTCCGTGGCCACTTTTAAATCTCTTCTTAAAACGCACCTCTTTTCCTTGGCTTTTAACACCACCTAGATTGTTTATTTAATGTGCACAGGTTTTTTTTACCCTTTATTTATTATGTTTTCTGTTTTAATGTCTATTTTATTGTTTATTTTATTGTTTTTGTTTGTTTGTTTGTTTGTTTGTTGGTTGGTTGGTTTGTTTTTTAATGTACAGCACTTTGGAAACCTTGAGTTTATTTAAACTGTGCTTTATAAATAAAGATGGATTGGATTGGATTATCAATAATGATTAATAAAGCATTCATTTGAACTACCAATAACATTTACAAATCTATTGATTACGCTTCTGAATTAGCGATAATAAGTATTTATTAACATTATCAATATTTAATTGTGAAGTATATGCAGTTAATATAAATGATCAAAAATCAGTATCAGTAATATTGATTACCGTTAGTGCTCCTGGAGTCAGAGCACTCAGGTGAGTGGGTGGTACTACAGTCAACTCAGCAGGGTCATGAGTTGGTTCTACATCCTGGTCATCAAGGAGTACCACACCCCTGACTCTCTCTTCCAATAGGCAGCTGTCGAGCTCCACCCCCTCATACTTCACAGCTCCTGATAGGTCAACAAGCCTGGAAGGAGCCACCAATTAAAACAGTTAACCTTTCGGCGAGACAACTGTGTATGTATGTGTGTGTGTGTGTGTGTGTGTGTGTGAGTGCGTGCGTGCGTGTGTGTGTGTGAAAAAGTAGGACTTACACTCCGCCCACCACGAGGTGTTGAATGCAGCCTCTGAACCACCTGGACATATCCTGTAATCTCGTTGGCAGAAGAAACTCCTCTCCTGATGGCAGCCCTCCAATGAAGAAAGAGGCTGGAGACAGACGAGAAAATCCGCCTGGCAACAGAACGACAGATTTCATCTGTTCCTCATCCACCTGCACGGATAGAGATCTGACAGAGATAAACAGCTATTATTTAATACTCATCCAGTCAGGTGAGACAGGTGTTTGTTCCTACAGTTAACACCTACTTCCTGTTGATGGTGATAATCACAGAGTGCTTTGTTCCGTCACTGAAAGATCCTCCATCAGGTTTCACCATCATCACCCTCCGAGTAGCTCCACCCACTTCACCAAGCTCTGCTTCCAACGCACCTGAGACCAGGTGGACAGACAGGAAATTCTGCGTGCACACACACACACACACACACACACACACACACACACACACACACACACACACACACACACATAGATAATAATAATGGTTAGAAAATGGTCACAATAACACGTCGTGCACAGGTGTGACACATTTCTGTCTCACCTGTTTCTGAGTTCGGTCCTCACTGAAGGCAGCCATCAGGACTCCTGATTGGTTGTTGGTGGAAAAGGAGAAGAGAAGCTCCGACTCGTGACCAAGTGACCGAGGAGCGACTTGAACAAAGCCTCCGGCCAACACTGACACACTCCGCACCGCCTGACACACAGCGATGAGCGGGATCAAAGAGGGTTATTGATTTTTGACTGCAGAAGGAAGGAAAGGTCAGGCAGTCTGATAGAGACTAACGTGTGTTAGCTGACATATTAAACACTAATATCTGTATATTACAATTACAATTAGTCATTTGGCAGATGCTTTTATCCAAAGCGATGTGCATTTGAAACAGTCGATAAATTTAATTTTCATTACATTTTCAGCTCAGTGTCAAAAGTCGTTTTGTTGAAGTTCAATTCAATTCAGTTTTATTTGTATAGCGCCAAATCACAACAGAAGTTGTCTCAGGACACTTTCCATATAGAGCTGGTACAGACCAAGCTCTTTATCTACAGAGAAACCAACAATTCCCCCATGAGCAAGCACTTGGCGACAGTGGCGAGGAAAAACTTCCTTTTAACAGGCAGAAACCTGTTAAGTGAGCTATTAAAGATTCTTAAGATATTAACACGTCACTTCGTGCTTCTGTTTATACTAAATTTGGTCTAACATGAAGGCAGCAGTAGACCTTTATTGTGAAATAGGAAATAGTGGAAATAATGGCAATTTTACACAGAGAGCATTTGATTTATCACTTGCTAATTGACATTAAAAACATATTTTTCGGGCTTTCTGTTTGTTTGACATTAAATGGATGAAATATCTTTGACAGATGAATTCAAAATATGCCGATTTCTGCCATTTTAATTTTGGAGCTAAAGGGTGAGAATCCACAAGCGTGAAATGATAAGATGAACAGAACAGTGGGCAAACCTCAAACTTAACATATAACATAATTCACGATAAACATATAGAACATCTCACAGCTGTTAATGATACGTGGTGAGTGACACTCAATAGTCTCCATAATGTTGTCACATTAAATTACATGTTATAAATCATTTAGCAATATCCCCAAACAACCAAAACTGTAACTTGAAAACCTTGTGGCCAGATGAACTTGGTGGTGGTGAAGTGTGTCTAAGTACTGTGTATATGTATATTGTATACAGTAGATATGAGTATATAACATGTATATATGCATACATGTGACTGTGTGTGTGTGCATGTATATATAGAAAGTGTGTGTAATACCTTGAGTACACAGCCCTTCCTGACTCCGAAAGCATCTCTCAGCAGGTCAAAGTTGGACCGAGCAATCTCCACATTCTTTATACAGCCCACGTATGACCTGGAGACCACCTGTCGCCTAGCAACCAAACAGACAGGTAAAAACAGGTCAGACAGGAACATCTAGACATATGAGTGTAGACATCACCTGTAACGTCACAGCATCTTCACCTGGTGACATAACAGACTCACCTAATTGGTCTGGAGGCAGGAAGTCCTCCGATGTAGATGGGGTCGAGGTCGGAGCGATTGAGATCAGAGGCTGTTCCAGGAGACTCCGCCTCCAACACCTCCTTCTCTGATGATTGGTCGGCTGCCATGATGGACAGGTAACCTGCACACAGCACCACCATGAATACCAAGAACATGACAGTAGTATCTATACAACCAAATACTGCAGTAACAGTAGTGGCAGTTGAAAAACTTGTGAAAATTGACATCAGTGGTCTTGGCCACACCCCTGACAACTGACAGCAGAACTGCAGTAGAGCTACAGTACATTATAGTAGAACTACAGTAGAGAACAGTAGAACTACAGTTGGCATACAGTAGACGTGTGTTTAATGTTGACAGAATGACTGATTCTGTTTGTCATTTTCCTTCTCTGGACCTTTCTTTTTGAAACTTCTCTGGCACTACAGTAGTACTATTGCTGTAGTAGGTCAGTACTGGTAATAGCTGCTTAGTAGTGTAACAATGCATGGTGCATTCACAGTAGCACTATCTGAGCTGCAGTATTACTGCATATAGCAGTTGCATTTAGCAGGGATTTAATGAGCAGTAGTAGTACTAGGGTGGTAGTAGTGGTACTGAAGCAGTAAAGTGCTAACACATTAGCTCTAGTTTAATTTGCTTTGTGGACAGAAATTAACTGTAGTATTGCTGTACATTAACAGTTGAAATAGTAGTATTTTTACATGTGTTTACAGTGTGATCTTGTACCAGATTTTGAATGTAGTATTGCAATTATTTAACATTAGCCGCATCACTGGTCGTACTGTAGTACTAGTAGTAGTCGTACCTTTGCGTTTGTTCCTCTGCAGTGTGATCTTGTACCAGACTCCTGTGTTATACTTCCTGTTGGAAGTCAGGATCAGAGCACCTGAGCCGAGGTCAAAGGTCAGACGGACATGCCCCTCCACCAGCTCCATAGACAGGAAGTCCCTCTGCAAGAGACAGGAAGTGAGGTCATGTCTGCATCTGCTCCTCAATAAGAGCCTGAGTGTGTGCATCTGTGCATGTGTGTGTGTGTGCATGTGTGTGTGTGTGTGTGTGTGTGTGTGTGTGTGTGTGTGTGTGTGTGTGTGTGTGTGTGTGTGTGTGCATGTGTGTGTGTGCGTGCGTCCCATACAGTGTTGTTGGAGGCCAGATACAGCAGTAATCCGCCTGGCGACAACGTTTTAAACAGCAGGACGATTGAGGTGGAGGTTGCTCGCAGAGACTTCTGAACCAGTGAGAATCCAGACCCATCAAAATGGAAAGATGTCCCCTCTGCCTGGGGACTGAGACACCAACAGGTGGAGACATACAGGTAGACACAGACAGGAAGAAACAGGTGGGTTGATAAGTTAGACCTTTGAAAATGCTATTTAGAACTTCCAGTGGAAATCTGCAGATTTATCTCTGAGCAGAGCTAAACCATAAAAGCACACTGGAATACTTAGTGGGTGGGCTCAGGTAGTATCCTCACCTGTACAGATAAAAACCAGGTGTTTTGTGAGTCATACACATATGTTTGTACCTGCTGAAACAGCCTCCACACTCTCCCTCTCTGCTGTTGTAGTTCCACAGTCCAATGTTTTTCTCATTGAGCGATCCTTCGCCCAGACAGCCGTGGAAGGTGGAGGACTGCAGCGTCATGGGCCTCTGACATCACACACACACACACACACACACGCACACACACACGCACGCGCGCGCACACACACACACACACGCACGCACACACGCACGCACGCACGCACGCACGCACGCACACACGCACACACACACACACACACGCACGCACACACGCACGCACGCGCACGCACGCACACACGCACACACGCGCACGCACGCACATACACACGCACACACGCACGCACACACGCACACACACACACACACACGCACGCACACACGCACGCACGCGCGCGCACACACACACACACACACACGCACACACGCACGCACGCACGCACGCACACACGCACACACACACACACACGCACGCACACACGCACGCACGCGCACGCACGCACGCACACACGCACACACGCACACACGCGCACGCACGCACATACACACGCACGCACGCACGCACGCACACACGCACACACACACACACACACACAGAGTTATCATCTGTTCACCTGTACAGCTCCACATAACTGTACACCTGACGTGTGTGTGCATTACCTGAGTGTCAGTTCTCAGTCCTCCGATATGGATCACTGTGTTTCTGTCAATGTCTAAAACTCTGGACAGTCCCGGCGACGTCGTTGTTACCGCAGGCAGCGGAGCTGACTCCGACTCCAGCTGGTGGACTGACAGTGAACCGTGGGCGCCGAATCTGCCAACATCATCATGCAGTATAACTTAAAGTTACTTAACGTTTCAGTGTTACAAGCTCCCTCTGATTTGAATGCGTTTCTCATGCAGGTGTGTGCTGTCCATCCCGATCGGTCAAACCAATAGCAAGGGGGTGGGAACACTCGATTCCCTCTTGCCCCTGCCTCAGCTGTGACCCAGCCACTCACAGTTTGTTGTTGTTCCGACTGTCCTGTTTTTGCAGTTTAGTTTTTGTTGGATTTGGGGTTTTTTTGGTTGTTCATTGGTAGTTTAGGGAAGTGGTTGCCAACCTCAGGGTCAGAAACCCCAGAAGGGGTCAGTGATGAATGTAAAATTAATTAATAGGTAATTACTTGAGTAGGAGAAGACTTTTTTCTCATTATTTAATATGTACTTTTACCTTTTCAAACCTCCTGGGATTATTCATACAAATCTAAGAAGGTAAATTCACTCTTTGATTGAACTGCAGACATCACAGACATCAGTTTACACCTGGAAGTAGTGGAGGAACCACCATCATGACTTATATGTACACATGTACATATATGATGCAGTAGTGCAGTAGTATTTAGAAGAAACTGCTACTGCTGAATAGCCAAAAAAACATTCTCACCACAAGTTAAGAGGCAGTTCTGGGGCTTTCAATCATATCCCATGAACTTCTTCTGCAGTTTCTGGACTTCTCGTCCATGTTGACGTAAAAAAGGGGTTCTGAACATGGTGAGAAGTGCTCAAAAAGTCTGAAATGTAAACATCTACAATCCCATGATAACTTCATCTGCTGAGGAAGTTGTGATGTGAGATGTGTGTGGTATCAAAAGTACCAGATAGCTAAAAAACTGGATCTTGTGAACATTTACATGATGTAATGTCATAATGATCATGTTGTTAACAAGAGGTGTATTTACCGTGTCGCATTGATTCTGGTCCATCTGTTGTTAGTGATGTCCAGTCCAGGAAATTCCAGTCTGGTGCTGCCTGAACCTGCATCCCACACCATGGAGACCTTCCCATCATGCATCTCTACTGCCAGGAAGTCCACCTGAACATACAGCAGACAGATAAATAAAGGTCTTATTTAGAAAGAGCAGTTACAGGACAGAGATCAGACCTCAGTCACAGTGTCCAAATTATCAGTTAAAACAATACTCACACCTGTTTCTCTTTCTACACCTATTCACCAGACAGGAAGTGTGTGTGTGTGTGTGTGTGTGTGTGTGTGTGTGTGTGTGTGTGTGTGTGTAAGTACCGTAGTGTTGCTGCCCAGGTAGAAAAGCAGGTTATCTGGCCTAGACGTCTTCAGGATCAGGCTCAGAGTGTTGAAGTTACTGGACTGAATCTGTGGTTTGTAGGATCGAACACAGTCTCCGTCCACCTGCACCGCCACCTTAATCTGCCAACATCATCATCACCATCATCATCATCACCATCATCATC
>NC_092073.1:24651870-24656870 GCF_039877785.1 Chaetodon trifascialis
CCCCACACTGCTGAGAACCATCAACTGGCTGACGGGCAGTCACGATGGGACCAAACTACACCCTGTTCTCAGCCTGATGAACAGTTAGCAGTCATACAGTAACACCAAAATATCCACTGACCGGACATCTATCACCCAGTAATGAACAGATTCTAGCAGGTACATCATCACTCACTGCCACTGTCAACATAAATACCTGCACACTGTCAATTTCACTGTATATATTATATAGCCTCTTTATTCAGTTTCACTATTATTATTATTATTTCTTTTTTCTAATGCATGTACGTTGAGTGCAGTGTTTGAATCGGAATCGAATTCCTTGTACGTGCACACATACTTGACCAACAAAGCTGACTGTGATTGAGTCAGTCAACCAGGTACAGACAGTGGTGACATCACATTTAAAACAGGTATGTTTTCTTTGGATTAAATTATTTTATTAATTCCCACTTGAGAAACAATTTTACCTAAACCAGTTTTATTGACGTGATATTGACCTGGCTGCAGGTGTGTGTGTGTGTATGTGTGTATGTGTCTTGACTTGGCTACAGGTGTGTGTTTCTGGTAACCTGGCTGCGGGTGCGTGTGCGTTCACCTGGTACTGGTGCAGCAGAGTGCGTGCAGAATCCAGGAGAGTATGTGTTTGTGTAATTTGTTGTGTAGCATCATTCATCTGTGTGTGTGCATGTTGCAGCATTTCCGTGGCAACGGTGAGGGAGGTTGACAAGGAGCCGAGCCTGTTGTCAACTGACGCCCTGCTGGACAGGAAGACCATCTGCAGGGAGTGAAGGAGCGACTCTGCAAGACTGCAGGGAGAAAGAGAGACATCTATTGAACAAAAATTATAAAAGGTAAAAGAAATAAAAGAAAAAACAAAATTGCAAACACACACCGGAACTCCTGATTGGCTGTAGCACTGGCGATTGTTAGGTTGACAGCTCTGATGGTTTCCAACATGGACTCCACCTCTCCCAGCAGATGCGTTTCACTGGCTGAACTGAGCTCTTCCACTGTGGTCTGATTTAGGTGCTTTGCCTCCCTCTGAAGCACTGAACCAATCAGATTTCACAGTTGTGTTATGTCGTCTTATTTTAAGTACAGAACAGGATGGTTCATAAAATGACTTCACCCATGATACTAATGGTTTCGTCATTAGTCACGATCATGCTGTTAACATTGTTGTATTGCTGTTGTTTACCCTGGATGCTGTCCTGAAGGCTGCTGATGTTCTCCAGCAGCAGCGTGCCCTGTGACAGACTGTCCTTGGTGGACATGCCCACTTTCCCAAGGTCATTTGACAGATGTGTGACCTAGCCAATCAGAAGACAGGAAAATACACTTCAACCTTTGTTTAAGCCAAGTCCCACAATCCTCTGCAGTTTTAGTTTTCCAGCAACGTTTTTATAAATATATATAATATATTCAGTTTACAGGTGATACTGTCTTCTACACATTATCATATTACAGTCCATGTTTTGTGGTGACACTATGTTCTATGTACTTAGCATGTTTAAACTGTTTACAGATGTGTTTTATACGTGAATACTAATATCCTCCAGTATACTGATGTGTTCAATTCTGCTAATGTGTCATGTTTGCGAAGTAAAAACATCAATCATGAAATCGGGCCAATGGTTAGTGTTTAGAATCAGTGGAACATCAGAACTAGAAGTGAACCAAACGAATCAAGGATACCTGCTGCAGCAGAGTGCTGAGGTCAGAGGTCAATTGATTCAACTTGTCTTCTACTCTGGAGAGACGCAAAGCAACAGAGCTGTTTTCTGAGAACACCTCCTGTACAAACACACAGCATTTAACATGTTACATTACATGCTCATAAAGCCACGGTCACACATCTTTCAATCAAGTCTCAAAGCTACCACTTTTCACGACACACGTAAGTGTTTTTAGAAATAAGCAGATGGAAACTTTGGGTGAAATGGAGCTCAGTAGATGAAGTGATTCTTCATTCAGCACAGAGCTCAATCTGCAGATTGTTGTGACACCTCTGCACCACCAGAGGGCAGCATCGTACATCATCAGGCCATGCGGTGCATTGTTGTCATACAGCGTTTATATGTGTTTACCTGGATGTCTTTGGTGTGGTTCTCCAGTAACACCAGCTGGCGATACGGTGCCATTGCTACACTGCTCAGGTTGACGGACAGAAAGCCGTTGTGTATTTTGTCCAAGTCATCCAACAGAACACCAGTGCACTCATCATGACAAGCTGGAGTCAAAAACAACCACACAAATCACCTCAAATAACAGCTGCTGTATGAATGTGTGTATGTGTGTGTGTGTATGTGTGTTGGTGTCACTGTTACTCACACACACACTCTCCTCCATGCAGGATGTGCCTGTCATCACACTGGTCACATGACCGACCTTTGATGCCAGCCTTACACTCACACTGTCCGCTCAGCCCGTCACAGTGCGGGTGCAGCGAGCCCCAGCCGCTGCACCCGCACTGTGAACACATGCTGCCGGGCAACGTTGGGTTACCATAGTAACCAACAGAGCACCTGCGGTAGGACAGCATACAGTCAGGGTCATGTCACTGCCTGTAACACCCAGAGACTTCAACCTGTTACACCTTGTGAGCCAGGTAACCTCAGCTGATTCACTGAGCTTCCTCCAATGTCACACTGGGGTCAGGATTTCAAAATAAAAGTTGTCATACAGAAATAATAAATGACAAGCTAAAATGTAATGAGACCACTCAAGTTATAGTGTGCTGATGTACTCCTGAGAGTGCTGTGTGTAATAACTCACCTCTCACAGTATCTCCCCTCGTATCCTGTCTGGCAGGCGGTGCAGCGGAAATCACCAAACGCTCCCTCTGACACACAAGTGGGACTGAAACTAATCACACACAATGTTTAAGTCGCTAAAATAAATCAAACACGCATTCAAATAAAAAATAATACCATGTGCAGTGTTACCTGTTGTCCCGCAGGGGGCAGGCACACTGTGAGCAGTCACGAATGGAGCCGCTGACATTCCCATAATACCCTGGGGCACACAGCTCACAGCTCTGTCCACTGGTGTGATGCTCACAGCCCTGAACAAAAAATAGAAACACCACTCTTCTGACCTCAACTGTCAGCAGTTTGTTTTTACCCCATAGCCCCCAGTCTCCATTTAAGATGTATGTTTGTAAGCACACATATGTTGGCGTGTTCATGTGCTCACCTGACATTCTCCAGTCTCTGTGTTGCAGCTCTCACTGTGGTTGTTGCAGCGACATGGAACACATGGACGAGCAAACAGCGACTTCAGACTTTGAGATGACAGCTCGGACAAAGGCTGACGGAAAAAACCTGCAGCACACTCCTGCAGACAGACACATGATGACATTCAGCAAACACATGATCTACAGACTCAGCATGAATCTCCCCCAAATTAGGACCAGCTTTAGACATGACCCCGTTTAAAACCCTCCACTGAAAGTCCCCACTGAAACATAGAAATACACTCATTCAGGACTTTGTGGACTGGTGTCAGCAGAACCACCTCCTGATAAATGCTGGAAAAACCAAGGAGCTGGTTGTGGACTTCCGTCGGCGCCCACACTCTCCCCCATGAGTGAACATCCAGGGAAGGGACATTGAGATGGTGACATCTTATAAGTACCTGGGTGTTCATCTGAACAACAAGCTGGACTGGACTCATAACACCACTGCACTTTATAAAAAAGGACAGAGCAGACTCTATCTGCTCAGGAGGCTGAGGTCTTTTGGGGTGGGGGGGGCACTCCTGAAGACCTTCTATGACTCTGTTGTGGCCTCTGCCTTGTTCTATGGTGTAGTCTGCTGGGGGAGCAGCATCACAGCAGCTGACAGGAAGAGGCGGGACAAACTCATCAGGAAGGCCAGCTCTGTCCTGGGATGTCCTCTGGAACAGGTGGAGGAGGTGGGGGAGAGGAGGATGACAGCCAAGCTGTCCTCCATGACAGACAATGACTCCCACCCCCTCCAACACACACTCACTGCACTGAGGAGCTCCATCAGTGACAGGATGCTGCATCCAAAGTGTGTGAAGGAGCGTCGCAGGTCTTTCCTTCCTGCAGCCGTCAGACTGCACAACAGAAACTGCTCCAAGTAATCTGTGAATTATCTGTGAATCATCTATAAATTATCTCTGCAATAATTGGTGCAATAATCTGGGCAATCCATCCTGTACATAACGGTCTGCAAATACAATTTATAATTTAAGACTATGTTTATTTTTATTACACTCTTTTGTATGTACTTATTGTTTTTACTCTATCTATCTATCTATCTATCTATCTATCTATCTATCTATCTATCTATCTATCTATCTATCTATCTATCTATCTATCTATCTATCTATTACTGGTGCTGCTGTAAATTGGAATTTCCCCTTGCGGGACTAATAAAGGTATATTGAATTGAATTTTACTGGATGAATTGTATTTTTCTCTGATATCAGCATTATATTGTACTATCCTTCACACTTTGGCAATGTTATTCATCACACATTAATGCCAATAAAGCATCCTGAATTGAACTGAACTGAAAGAAAGGAAGACAGGTGAGACAGACAGGTGAGAGCTGCGACACAGTCCTATAGTGGGGGTTTAGGTATCGTGGTTGCCATAGTCACACAGGCATCCTCACCTGACAGGACCGTCCGGTGTATCCAGGTGGACAGACGCAGGACTCAATCAATCTGGCCGCAGCCTCTTTGACCTCTGACCCCTCCTCTGAATCCGCCTCCACCGCTGTCTCCATGGTGATGTTAGAGATCCTGAAAGAAAAACATTAGGCTTGCTTGAGATGCAGTGTTTTTTCAAGAGTAGCTGATTAAGCGGATGAAAAAGAAATCTTCTATTTTTGTGGAGATGGACATGATGAACACCGTCTGTCAGCGTCAGCACACATTTCAAAGATGCTGAGGTCAGGTCAGGTCATCCAAGCTGAATTCTTCAGCAGGCCCTTTGTTGTAGGAAATATGATGTCTCCAACATGGAG
>NC_092073.1:24661870-24681870 GCF_039877785.1 Chaetodon trifascialis
GAAACACACCCTGAGACTGGGGGGAGCTTTTTCTCTTGATACAAATAACTTATTTATTTATTTATTAGTAGTAATAATATAAAATTAGATGTCATCCACAGGATAAATGTAGTCCCATTAAAAATTCATACTCTGCACTGGTATGATACGTTTTCGGAATCTAATTTTAAAAGTATTTCTCATATGACTAAAATCCAGATATAAATAATAAAGTAATGCTTACTTTATATTACTACTACTTGATAAGTATATGATATTAGTGAATGTTGCCAAGTAAGAAGGATTTACAGTTCAAACATCAGTTTATTCTAAATTAGTGGCTGTGATTATTTTCTGGGATGTTCAAATATTAAAAATATTATACTCTATGTTTGCCTTGTCATAATGGTCAGAAGGTGTGAAAATTTGAGGAAATATAGTAGTCAGATTTTCATAGATCAAAGATGTTTCTGTATAAATTCAATGTTATATGGAGAATCTTAAATATGGTAGAACTCTAAACTTGGATGCTAAATATTGTTATTATTTATTTTTTGAATACATCAAATGTCACTATCACAGGGTGATACACATATCATATATGTATAAAAATGGTTGTCATCTTTACATAGGTCTCTTAAAAAGGGTAATGAATGTTGTGATATGATGACAATAAAAAGTATCAAATATTAAAAATAATATTGAATCATCAACAAAGTGTTTATCTGTTCAGTCACAGACACTTTCACTGCTGACTACGGTTTCCAGTCCCCTCCTGGCAATTAAAAATAATGAAAAGTATGTTTGCACTTGTATAATAAAAAGACAGAGACAAAGAGACAAAAATATATTTCTTTTCTTTTTCTTAATGACTGAAAATGGTGGTCCACACTGTAGAATGAGATTCCACTGCAGGTAGTACAGGAATGTGTGTGTGTGTGTGTGTGTGTGTGTGTGTGTGTGTGTGTGTGTGTGTGTGTGTGTGCGCGCGTGTCTCACCTGGCAGCTGTCACAGGTACGTCCTGTCACGTTCTCTCTGCACGAACACTGACCTGTTGTGACATCACACACACTGGAGAGGGAGCCAGTGACATCACAGCGGCACTCTGTGAGACAGGGAGACAGCCCGTCAGTCAGTCTCTGAGGCCCCGCCCACTGCGAATGTGAGTCTGAAACCACGCCCACCGAGGTGAAGCCCATCCCTCACAGTGAATTTCTTCATTTTTTAAAGGATTAACACTTGTTTCTGAAACTTTCTGCTCACACGCTATGATTTTAAAGGCTCAGTGTGACTGACGGTGTTTGGTTTGTCTGTTCAGGGCTACTGTAGAAACATGGCAGACTGTGGAAGAGGAGCTGCCTCCTCTGTGGATTCTAAGGTAATGAAAACATGTACTTCACATTTGACAACCTTTCAGGACCTCACAGTGGCTTAAAGCTAATTTGTTCATGTAGATTTCTATTAATATTCTGATGATTGATCAGAAAATGATGATTGATGATTTCTTTATGTGACCTTAATTATAAAACTCAATTCACAGAGAATCAATATTATTGAAGTATTAGTATCAGCCTGAAGTTTGATGACACACACACACACACACACACACACACACACACACACACACACACACACACACACAGTCATGTGACACCAGAACAAACAGGTCAGAGGTCGAATCTAATCTGGATTTGAAAAGATCAACATTCCTGCTGCTACAAATACAAGACTGTGTGTGTGTGTGTGTGTGTGTGTGTGTGTGTGTGTGTGTGTGTTCAGCACACTTGTTTTCACATAATGAACCAGTTGAACCTTCTGTGTCCAGTCGAAGGTTTTATCTCGTTCAAACAGGCTAATAAGCTCTCAGCTCAAGGGCCTCTTCCTCACCTGTCACCTGCTTTTTCCCAGAACCTGAACCGTTTCAGACCAGGTGAGTCTGCTGACTTTGAAGACAGACGCGATGTCTTTCTAGTCACCGTGTGTGGCCCCTGGGTGGAAGAACTATGTAGAGCTGTGGGTTTGGTCTCATTGTCTGTGAGACAAAACTGAGGGAAAACAAAGTTCCTGACCTGCCCCCATCAGTGATGTCGTGTCAGGTGTGCAGATGTGTCTCACCCTGACAGTCCTTGGCGTGCATGGCGTCTCCATAGTACCCAGGCTGACAGACCTCACAGTGTCTCCCAGCAGTGTTGCCAAGGCAACGCAGACACTCCCCGGTGACGGTGTCACAGTGTCCTGATTCACTGATGTTAACGTTACCATGACACTGACAGCGGATGCAGGCCCCGCCCAGCACTTGTGGGTTACCATAGAAACCACTGGCACACCTAGAGACATGGACAGAATTGTGTCAAAGCAGGCTGAGCGCCTCTGATTGGTGGATCAGTCTATCAGTCATCCTTACCTCTCACAGTTGGTTCCTGTGTATCCTTCCTGACACTGGTCACATAACACCTGGCCAGACGCCTCCAGCATACAGGTGGGACTGAAACTGAAACCACACAGGTGTTCATTCATAAATGTTTTCAGTAATCTCACTTTCTTACAGGTGTGCAGCAGATGATAAAAACATGACAGGACAGGTGTGCAGCAGGTGATAAAAACATGACAGGACAGGTGTGCAGCAGGTGATAAAAACATGACAGGACAGGTGTGCAGCAGGTGATAAAAACATGACAGGACAGGTGTGCAGCAGGTGACAAAAACATGACAGGACAGGTGTGCAGCAGGTGATAAAAACATGACAGGACAGGTGTGCAGCAGGTGATAAAAACATGACAGGACAGGTGTGCAGCAGGTGATAAAAACATGACAGGACAGGTGTGCAGCAGGTGATAAAAACATGACAGGACAGGTGTGCAGCAGGTGATAAAAACATGACAGGACAGGTGTGCAGCAGCTGATTAAAAGCACGGCTATCACCTTAAGTTAAGTTTTTGTCTGAATCACCTGTTGGACGGCTCTGTCAGTGGACACGGACACAACTGACAGTCGACTGCTGTCCCCTCTGTGGCGTCGCCATAGAAACCAGGAAGACACTGTTCACAGTGGGGACCGGTGGAATTATGGGTACAATCCTGAGAGACAGACAGACAGACAGACTTTTCTGTAAATGTTGTGGTTTTTATTGACATCGCCTGCGGAGACATCGAGTCCTCGGAGACATCGAGTCGTCCGTGTTCATCTGTGTTTTCTTGTTACTCATCATCTTCGTCCAAACTCACCAAACAAACGCCGTTGATGTCACACTCGGCGGCGTGGTCGTTACACTCACACTGCAGACAGTTTCCTCCAAACAAGACTCCTCCCACCCTGTAGAAGCCTGGTAGACAGGCCTGAAACACAGAAATACAGAAAAACACACACACACACACACACACACACACACACACACACACACACACAGAAATACAGAAGAACACAAAAATACACAGACACACAAAGAAAACACAGGTTTTTAACTGTACTGCACTAACAACACAAACTGAATTGATGACATTAAAGGAAGTGAACGGCTGACCTCACAGGAAGTGCCACTGTAACCCCATGGACATTCACACGTTTCCACAGCAACCGCCTGAATGCCAGAAACTGAGCCAGAGTCAGCAAAGTCCAGAGAGACTGAACTGAGACTGAGGCAGACAGATGCAGAGAAAGACAGGCAGACAGAGAGGGGGAGAGACAGAGAGACAGAGAGACAGGTGCAGAGAGAGACAGGCAGAGAAAGACACATTAGTTTCATCTGCAGTGTCCAGACTTTCATCTGACAACAGTAATGTCTTGCAGCACCTCCTGGAGGATCCGGAGGTGTTCCCAGGCATGACAGAAGATATAATTGTTTTAATGTGTTCTGGTTTTCCCTGGGGCCAGACACCCTGCCAAGGAAACTCATTTTGGCTGCATGGATCCACCATCTCATTCTTTCAGTCACTACCCAGAGACCAGGACCACAGCTGAGGACTGGACAGAAGTCCACTGGTGAATCCAGAACTTCACTGTCAGGATCAGCTCCCTCTGAACCACCGCAGGCTGATACAGTCCACATCACTGTTGACTTTTTATCTTACCTCCATCTGAATCTCACTGGTGAATAAGACTCAGATACTTGAACCCCTTCTCTTGGTGCAGTGACTCACTCCAACCTGAAGGGAACAATCAGCTGTTTTCCAGCAGAGTGCCATGTGCCCAGACTGGGAGGAGCTGACTCACATCCTGCTGTTTCACTGAAAACATCATTGATGCCAACCTGCCCTCCATTCAGGACTGACACACCTCCAGACTAAGAAAATGGGCAGGAAGCATCACTGCAGACCCCTCACATCGTGGAGACCACCTGTTCCAACTCCTGTCTTCTGATAGGCGCGACAGGTCACTGAACACCAAAACAACCAGACAGAAACAGCTTCTTCCTACCAGCCGTCAGCCTAAAGTACAGCTAGCAGTCAGATAGTGACACCAAAACATCCACTGATTGGATATTTATCATCAAATAAGGAACAATTTCTTACAGGTACATTCATCACTCACTGTCAGCATAAATACCTGTAGACTGCAAATTTCAGTGTACATATTGTTTATTGTCCCATCCATCTTTGTATATGTTGTTTATTGTTTAAGGTTTTGCACAATTTGACTTATTATTGAGTTTTTCTGTTTGCTTGCACCTTCACATTCTGTGCACGAAACTCACAAACTGAATCTGTGACAGGGGCAACCCTGTTGGAGTCCAACACCCACCGAGAACATGTTCCAGTTCCTGCAGAGAACACAGACCCAGCCCTCTTGCTCTGGTTACATGAGGACTGAATGACTTGTGGTAACAACCCTGATTCCCCATACGCCACTGATCCAGGACCAGGACAGAATCCCCATTAGTCCTCCTCTGAGGTTCATCAGTCAGCCAGGGTCTCTGGTCAGGAGCCTGACAGAAGCTTAACCAGGAAGCTGAGCAGTGTGACACTCTGATAGTTCTGGTTCTGGTTTCTTTCTTTTTTTTTAAAAATGTGAACCACCACCTTGGTCTGCAGGTCCAAGACAGTCTCCAGACCTCTGGAAGACACTGAAGAGTCTACCAACACAGCCCAACAATGTCCATAGCTATCAGAGTCTTAAGGTGAATCTCATCCACACCTGGTGCCATTGTAGAGCTGTTAAACTGCCTTAGTGACCTCAACTAAGAAATAGACACGATGTCCCCTGATCTTCAGATGTGCCTCCTCTATGGCGGACGAGTCAGTCGGATTTACGAGTTCCTCAGAGTGTATAATACAGATAACTGATTTCATTGCATGTAACCAGATTACTTTGCTCTCACCGTATCGGCCCTTCAGCGGAGGTGTTCAGGTGAATTCTAACTCTCAGTGCTGTTACGTTAGCGAGGACTGACAGTAAGTCGTCACGGGTAACGTGTACGCCGGTCTTCATGTCGAGGAATTGCTGCCTGGCCATCGTCACACTAACCAAGCGCTCTGCCAGTGGAGAGAGGAAGAGAAGGACAGGAGGAGAGAGACGAAGAGTCCGACCATTTCCCTGTAGACAAGAGAGAGAATCAATTCAGTGCTATGTTATAGACCTTAAAATTTGCCAAGAGGTTTTCATGATAAATTTAATCCGAACTTGTTTCATGTAATATTTGAAACATTTTAAACAGTAACTTTACTACAATCCTGTAAATATTTGATTTGCTGATTTGAAGTTTTTATCACCTCGATGATGATGTCAGAGTGGGCAGGGAGAGAATGGTCTTCATTGTCCAATGGGATGTCGTAAAGCACTGTGTATTTCAGGAACCCTCCATAGGACACGAGCTAGAAACAGACAGGAAGACATCCAGTCAAACAGACAGATGGACAGTTTCCTGTTTACTGACTGAAAGAATAAAGACCAAATATGGAACTGGTAGCAGACCTTGTTGCCAAGGAACCTGTCATGTGCCGCCCACAACAACACTTGTTGGTGGGCGTGGCCAGAGGAGATGTTGCTAGGGATGGTGAGGTCGTTGCCATGGACAACAGAGGGGGTGTGGTGGGACTGAGAGGGGTGGAGCCAAGCGTCTGTATGAAGCACCTGGAAAAAAAAAATCATCATCATCCGAACAAGTGCTTGCTCATGGGGGAATTGTTGGGTCTCTGTAGATAACAGAGTTTGGTCTGTAGCAGCTCTGTATGGAAAGTGTCCTGAGACAACTTCTGTTGTGATTTGGCGCTATACAAATAAAATTGAATTGAATTGAATTGAATTGAACAAACAAAATGTACTGCTGTATTACCTGAATACGTACATATTTGTGCGTGTTGAAGTGTATGTTTTTGTGCACAGGTGTATGTTACTTGTGTAAAGGTATGTTTTTGTGTTTTACCTGAGATGTGGACCAGGCTGAATTCTCGCAGACGTTGGAAACGCCAAAGCAAAAACAGTCTGTGCAGCCAAGTGGATCATTTTCCTGCAGGTTGTAGAAACCTGGTTTACACAGATCACAGTGAGCTCCCATCACATTCACCTGAGGAAGAGAGGACAGGTGAGACATCAGAAAACAGGTGAGATATCAGAGACAGGGTCAGCTTTAACGACTGATCAAGAACTGTGTGGTATAAATAAAATCTCAAAGTTTTGCTGTCTGTGATGTAAATGAAACCTTTTCATAACTAAAGCTGGAATATTAAATGTCACCATCTTCTTCATGAAATACTGTTTATCAAACCGCAGCCTGTTCACCCCAACACACATTGTGGACCCTGGTCAGGTGACCGTCAGGTGTTTAGACTGTACAGTATGACGTTACTGTTTTTACCTTGCAGATGCAGGGGTTGCAGGGGTCTTTATTGATGCTGCCGGCGAGATTACACTCACATCGAACACACTGAGGAAAATCTCTGTATCCGAACGCACAACGATCGCACTGTGGACCTGTAAAACCCTCCTTACACACACACTGACCTGCAGACACACCTGCATGCACACACAGAGGTAGAGCTATGATAAAACTGTGTTGCTGCTGTATTGAATGTAATAACAGTAACAAGAACCACAACAGAGATATATAAATAATCATTTCTAAACACACACACACACACACACACACACACACACACACACACACACACACACACACACACACGCGTGTGTGTGTGTGTGTGTGTGTGTGTGTGTGTGTATGTATGTTACAATACATAATGTAATATACAAGTTAACAATAAATGTAACGATAATGTTAATAATGACCTGGCTGTGTGTCATCTCGGGTACAGACTGAAGACTCTGACCCTCTCAGATCACAGTTACACTCCACACAAGGAAAGTCTGAATATGGAGAAACCTACACAGACACGCACGCACAAACATGCAACAGGCAAAACAATACAGTTAAAACGGTGAACATTTAAAATAAAAGCCAGCAAATTAAAACATTGTGCAAAATATAGCTGCATGCTGTGATTTGGTGAATTCCTTTTACGTTTGACAGAAGGAAGCAGCTCAACTAAAGCCAGACATTACAGCAGTGAGCAGGAATGAGAGGGTTTCAGGCTTCACAAAGATGAGCAAGTCGATTCAACTCGTTTAATCAATTTTAATTAATTAAAAGAAGGAGGAGCTGCGGCATTTCAGTAATTACCCACTCAAAGTTCCACCATTTGTCCCCATTCATTGGAACACGTTTGAATGAAACTAATAATAATAATCAGAATAAACACAGCACAGCACTAAAACAATAGAGTGGTGTCCCTTCAGAGCTTGAACCTAATACCAACGTTTCCTTCTGCAGTTGAGGGGGAAGGTGGCAGAGAGAACAAAGGAGTGCTTGAATCTTTTGGTTAGAAGTCTGAAGAGGGGATCAGACGGCAGACACTGAAGCTGCTGATGTAAAGGATGCCAACATCAGGAAGAATGTGTTGTGCTTTCTTCCATAACTGTTGAAAAGATCTGCAGTGCCTGCAAATATGAACCAAAGTATGAAGTACACTGTTGTGTTTAAGCTTGAGAGACTCATACCAGCAGATGATGAGAAAGTAAGACAAGACCGATGAAACACTGTCATCACAGTCCTGTTAGACAGGGTTAGGCTTAGAAAATCCATTCAGTGTAAAAATGGCTCATGGCACCAGTTTGAAAAATAGTCAGCAAAGGATCATGGGAAATGTCCTCTTGGCTCACTGTGACAGTATCATCTACCAACTTCAGGGCATGATGCTTTTCATACGTACTAACATTTACTCTTTTTAGGGTTACAAAGTTGTTTTGTTGTGTACTTGTAATTTTACTTGTCTTACTTGTACGTAAGTCATTTTAAGTACTGATAAACCAGTTAGCCTGCTCACCTGTCCATCTGCTCACCTGTCTCTGACTGCTCAGATGGACAGGTGCTTCTTTGTAATACTCTCTGGCTGTAAGGACTTAATTTCCCTGTGTGGGATCAATAAAGTCTTAATTACTTGCAGTATTTGGCAGTACCTCAGCAGGTCTGTACTATTACTTGTAGTATTTGTTCCTCAGCAGGTCTGTACTATTACTTGCAGTATTTGTACCTCAGCAGGTCTGTAGTATCCAGCAGTGCAGGTCTCACAGTTGATGCCGGTGGTGTTTTGTTGACAGTTGATGCAGACTCCGCCTCCCTGATGGATGCCATGAGTGTTTAAACTTAAAAAGAGTTCAGCGACGGTCTGATTGTAGAAACAGTGCCGTGCTTTGTTGTGACAGTTACACTCTGAGAGACAGACAGGTGAGAGACAGACAGGTGAGGGACAGATAGGTGTGGTGAACACAGGTAAACAAATGACCAACCAGTGTGTTTTGGGCTGATTCCATTTTTCTTTTCTTACTTTCACACGTGTTTCCCTCTGAGACAGTTCCAGGTTGCCATGGCTGCTGGTGGTAACCTGGGCAACACTCATTACAGCTCTCTCCACAGGTGTTGTGTTCACACACACATTGCAGCTTCTGTTGACGCACACACACACAGAACAGTTTTTATCAAACGTCTGAGCATCGTACAGGTGAACAGGTGTGCAGATGTGTGTCTTTACCTTGGTCACAGGGTCCAGCGGACAGCTTTGTGCGTGGCCGTAACAGATACACATCCCGCCCACAGATATGTCTTTAATGGAGTAATAATACTGGAAGACAAAGTATTAGTGACATAATGAAAGAGAAAACAAGACGTGTTTTCAATCATTAATAAGAAGAAGCAGCCTGTTTTACTCATATGAACACTTTCACACTCCTGGGCTAGGGTTAGGGTTAGGGACTCCTGCAGGCAGAGGAGATCCACGTGGTGCTTTGAAGCATTGAGATCATGTCTGGGGAACAGATTGGACATGAGTGCTTGGATGCGTAGGTTACAAATACCTCATCCAGGACTGGGTTTCAGACCTGGTCCAGCAGGATGGGAGTATTATTAGAAAAAAAGGGACTTGCCCTCAGACTTGTATGTCTTTCCTGGCCTGCTTTCTGCCATCTTTCTCTCCATGTGGGAAGTCCTACTCTGCCCATTCAAGGGAAAACTTCTCTGTTAAAATTACACAATAATATGTTTTGCTGGACGCAGTCGGTTGCCTTGTTTATTTCGCAGAATTAAACTGAGCAGTTGCTGGCATTCATTGATATTCACTTTTTCTACATGTTTTGTTTGTTTTGTTTTCTGCCACTACCCAGAAAAAATGCTAATATATGTACATATATACATATATATATACACAATGTAAATGACAGTATAATAATCAAGTTAGAACATGCTCGAGTATCTATGAGGATTGCTGGAAACACTTCCAACAAGCTGACCATGTGGATTTATTTATCTCTTTTTCAACGCTGCTGACAGGAAATACACTGTGCTGATAGCGTGGTCCCACAGTTCATCCACGACTAAAACATTGAGAAATGCCTGTCTCACCCTTCGGGTTACGATGGGGTCGATGTCTCGGGGGTCACGGGCGCTCAGGGTCATCAGGTCAGCATTGAGCGTTCTGATTCGCTGTAGCCTCAGTCTGATGAAACGAGCTGACGTGAAGTTCAGGAGGTCTGAGGTCAAATCATCTGCCCCAGGTCGGCCGTTAATCAGAGAGGTGTGGATCTGAGAGAAAGACAGGTAGAGAAAGAAAGGTGGATCAGAGAGAGAGAGAGGGACCGAGAGACAGAGAGATGAAGGGGTTAGACAGAAGTACAGGTAAGTGAGTCAGACATATACAGAGAGACAAGTAAAGAGGACACATACATACATAGATGAGAGAAAGACAAGTCAGTGGGAGAGAGAGGTTGGAAAGAGAGAGTGAGACAGAGACTTATGGACAGACAGACAAGCAGCCTGTCTCACCTCTCCATGCTCCAGAGGGTTCAGTCTGGAGTAGTAAGATGTGCAGATGACCTCTGTGTCAGTCTTGTAGGTTGGGGGTCCGAGTCTCGGTGTCACATTGTAGCGAGACAAACACTCAGAGTCACTGATGGCATAAAACTGCCAGGGGTCAAAGGTCACACCATCTAGAGAGCGCTCCAGGATCCAGTTACCTAATGAAGAGACAGACAGGTTAGTCAGACAGACGTTTTGACATCACTTTCTTTAGCAGTTCAATGTGTGTGTATGCGTGCGTATGCGTGTGTGTGTGTGTGTGTGTGTGTGTATGTGTGTGTGTGTGTGTATGTATGTATTTCAAAAAGATGTCAGAGTTTGGTTTTAAAAACAACAGTTTCAGAGACATGTTAGTCTCACCTGGCCGAGGAGAGTTAGCTGCCTTGATGATGATGTAGGCGACCTGAAAAACCTGAGGAGAGAGAAAAAGAGTCGGGATGCTTACCTGTGCTGTGCACACCTGGTTACTGTACTGATACTAACCCTAACCCTAACCCAGCCAATCAGACAGATTTATAGTCAGCAAACACCAAGAATCTAGTTGTAGGGTTAAGTTATGAATACACCAATACAGTGTTTGTGTGTGTGTGTGTGTGTGTGTGTGTGTGTGTGTGTGTGTGTGTGTATGTATATATACGTCTGTATATATACTGCATACTGTATACACACACAGGTGTGTTACCTGTTTGAGGTCCAGTGTGATGGTAATCCAGTGAAACTGCCGTCCGTTCTTGATACTTGGACTTTGCCACCACTGATTCGTCCCGTCAATGGCGTTTGTGATTGGATGACGCTCTGAACAACACACACAAATACTGTTAGTACTACTTGTAATACTTACTACTGTGAAGTAGTACTGTTGTGCTGTTATGTAGTACTCATGTGTACTCCGATAAATGATACTTCATTGATGATGTGAAATATGATAAATTCAATTTGACAGATAACTAGCAAAATCAAGATTCTGCCAGAACTGTTCAGAGTGCTCAGGTATCAGAGTGATTGATGATTTATCGGATGGATTACAGTTTTTTCCTAAGCTGTTGATTTCTGAAGTGTTCCTGATTAATCAAGACATTTTGAAAATATCAGAATTTTCTCATACTTGAAATTGCTGTTCTCCAGGAAGAACTTTTCCTCTGAAGGGAGAGTCAGGGGAAGTTCAGGAGGTCATTAATCATCTGAGGATAATGTTGCTGAACACTAATGATAAATGATGAGTCATTAATTAACAAGCATGGGGTGTTTCACCATTGTTGTCCAGAACATTAAAATATATCTCAATAAGCCACATTGTTGTTCTGGCTAATGATCATAAGAAATATATATAGAAAAGGACCAGACTGACCCTTTAAACTGACTCCTCTATGCTTTTTGTGTCAGGGGATGAAATTCTAAGAAAATCCTTAAAATTATGACATCTTCTGAGATCTCCTCAAATGACACACTGTGAGGAGCAGAGAGGAGGACTTTGAGGAGGCTGAAGGGTTTCTAAAGGAGAGGAGGACATGGAGGAAAAAGAGGAGGAGAAATCTTCTCCGAACACTGAATGAAGAGAGTTAATGAACCCCCACAGATCAGACGGTGCAGGGATGATGTTTGCGCTCCATCTCATCTCCACCAACACAAGAACAGCAGAAATGAAAGAAACACTCAGACAGCTGAGCGCAGCAGTGATGAAGACTCAGGTCTGTCTCCACCTTCATCAGCAGAGCCATCACACAAACCATTATAGTGCTTTCACAGTCGAAAACTGAGGCACAGTTCACCTGCAGGTCACTAAAGGCCGTTCATGGACTCAGCAGCTTCCTGCTGCTGTGATTGGTGCAGAATTCTATCAGTCAACAGCTGCTTCTATAAGCTGGACAACAATCACACAAACTAATGGAAGCTGAGACATTTGTCCTCATTAAGGAGCATCAAATAGATCACATGCTAAAGTTCGCAGCACGCTAACAAATGTAAGCTAATGAACAGAACGGCTGTCAGCGTGTGAACAGGTGAGTGTGCAGGTAGACCTGTGATGTCAAAGGCTCCTTTTAAGGCACGACTCAGTTTATTGAACAGAGACTGAAGTCTACAATCAGGTTGGTGGACCTGCAGTTCAATTCAATTCAATTCAATTCAATTCAATTCAATTCAATTCAACAAAAGTTGTCTCAGTTGACACTTTCCATTTAGCACTGGTGCAGGCTGAGCTCTCTTATCTGCAGAGACCCAACAAGTGGACTCTGGTCTTGTACCTTTGGACAGGACAGAATTGGCATCACATTTCGGGCAGTGTGGGTTCTTGATCGGCCGTCCTGGAACGTGTTCAACCAGCTTACAGTAAACTTCGGGTTCGGGATCTCCACATGTTGCATTACTGCTGATCACTGCATTACTGGCCAAGTTCAATATGGCTGGGAACAAACCTGAAACACACAGATAACTGTTAGCACCCTGGAACACATTGTTAACTGAACTGCTAAATAAAAGCCTCAGGTTCCAGGGTAACTGAGAATGAATAAAAAATTATTGCATGAATTAATTAATGAACAAGGGAAAGAGCGAATTAATGAATGCATGCATGATTGAAAGAGTGAATTAATGAATAAATGAATGAATGAATGATTGTATGTATAAATGCAGAGTCAGTGGATGAATGAATGAATGAATCAACTGAATGCTGTTGGTCTTCTAAGTCAGACAGTCAGCAGTACCTCAGACAGGTCAGGTGTTTGCAGGTAAACTCAGATGAATCACTGTCTAAAACCTCATGCTAACAGATCACTTCCTGAGGCTGTCATGTGACACTGTGATCATGTGACCAAAGCCAGCGCATTGTCTGTTTGCTTCCAACCTCAAATGTTTTATGTTGTTTGTATTCACTGAGCCAGTACATAAACACAAATACCCAAATTACATAAAAGTACACAAGTAAGAGGCTTTTGATATTTGAACTAAACTCAACATGAAAATTTAAACATCTTTCAGAGTCCCAAACAAATCATCTTTTCCTTAACACACTATCACCTTCTCTCACACTGTTACTCTCCATTTTTTCCAAGCATGCTTCATGGACAAATGCTCTCGGATAAAGTTAACGTCCTTTAGTGGAGTTTGAATTCTCAACAAGCAGCTTTCACGGACCACATTCTGACAGAGACAGTGTTCTGTAAACAGGTTTGTGCTAAGCTAACAGCTAAGAAACACTGAGCATGTTCCTACTCTGCAAGACCAAAAGCTGCTCTGACATGTGAATCTGCTGTTGAAGGTGAAAACTACTTCAGGTGTTTGGTGAGAAGTTTGAGGACATGAAGAGTCGACAAAAGGAACTGAACATATTTGCTGTTTAATGTGGAACCAGTTGATGTTTCTGACAACCTACAACATGAAATCACTGAGTTTCAAACCAACAAGTTGCTAATGAGAGTAGGTCTGAACACTGACTGAAGACTGACTGACCCCAAACCTGAATCATCATCATCATCATCATTGGATATCAGACACCTCCAAAACAGAAGCAGTTCAGGCATTGCAGTGGTTTGTGTGATACATGTATTCAATCATTAAGTTTGGCCCTAAAAGTTTTTTTTTTTCTAAACTGAAATGGACTTTTATAGGACAAAGGTCCCCCATATCTGACGTAAAGGTGCATATACATGTTTTTTAAACATTTTTTTGTAAATACAAGCTGAAATAAAATGATCAGGGTCAAACATCCTGTTGACACACACAAAATCTGCTTTTTTGGTTTAGGGGTAAAAGGTCAAATTGTTCACTGATACACTCTTTATGTAAAACACACTGACTGATGAACTGACTGATCGTCACCTTATTCTACACTGATGAAATTGACACTTTTTAGATGTATTCAGGTGACAAGTCTGCAGTTTAGATCAAATGGTTGCAGTCACTTGGTAGAGTAAAGTCTGTCAGTCAGTTTTGTGTCAGTGCTTTAAACTTGAACTAGTTTTTTCACAAAGTTCTTTGACCACAGTGAAATCAGTTTGTTGAGTCTGTTTCTTCACCTTGGACACATGAAGCTCCTCCAATAACAAACTCTCTGAAACTGAAATAGGATGAACTCATTTTCATCAGCAGTTTTTTCAACTTGAAGTCAGAGAAAACAAAAAAAACATTAAAAACTCCAGCCTAAAGAATTGCCTTCAACTCTTTGATCATTTTTGTCAAAAGATCTGAAAGTTTCATTTCAATTCATTTGCAGAAACTTGTCATCAATGACAAAGAAAACACACACACACACATGTTAATTACTGTTGTGTGTGATCAGCTGTCGAGGTGTGATAACATCAACTGGGTGGTCCCCCCCCCCCACACACACACACAATCAATTGTTGTGGGAACACACAGACCTTCAGACCTTCAGACTGTGTCTACATGAAGACGTCAAAGGATGTGAACACACTTTTGAATGAAAAACAACTTTGGTCGTCACCAACAGAGTCTGCAGGTGTTCAGTATGGCTCAGGGTCAGGGGGTGTTTCATGCCTGGACAGTCATCACTTTCAGACTTTCAGTTAAAAGATGTAACTTACACACAGTGAAAAAAGAAGACAGGCAGATGTGAACATTGGCAGAAGTTCATTATGATGAATAATTTCATTTAAGCTGGAGGGGATTTAATGTTCAGTTAATGAAATGTTGAGTCCATTTCAAAACTGATCTACAGTCAGATTTCAGCTGCAGATAAAATACTGATGAGATGAGTCATGACAGGTAATCTGACTGATTTCATGATTCATACGTATAAAGTTTCATCTGAAACCCTCAGTGAGTGAAGCTGCTGCAGCTCAGTTTATTCACTCAGGAATGTGTTAAACCATTCTGTTGATGTTCAGATTGACCTCTGACCCATCCCCCAACAACACACACACAGAGACACACACACTCACTCCCCCCCCTCTCACACACACACACACACACACACACACACACACACACACACACACACACACACACACACACACACACACACACACACTCTGATGTGAGAAGTCTGCTGCTCTGTGAGGGGGTATTGTATTGGAGGTGTGGTAACGATGGTGAGGGGGCTTTAGGGTTTTTGAAGGGGAGGGGGAGTATAGAGGAAGCAGGCGGGGTGTGATTGTTAACAGTAATTATCTCCCCCTCTCGCTCTTTCTGTCTCCTTCTCTCTCTCTCTCTCTCTCTCTCTCTCGCTCTCTCTCTCACACACACACACACACACACACACACACACACACACACACACACACACACACACACAGACTGTTTCTCAGCAGGACTTGCAGTCTTGCTGTCTGGCGATACTCATTAATATGTTTATCAGCACACACACACACACACACACACACACACACACACACACACACACACACACACACACACACACACACACACACACAGATCACTTGCTGATTAATTGATAACTGATAAAGTAAGGTAAAAGTACACTGGTTAAAATGTGAAGAGACCAGAGAAATCCTGCATCATTGTGTCAATCTGGACTCGCATGCCAGGGATTCATCACAAAACCTCCATGTGCTGATGAAACCATAAGAAGACATCATGTCTGTGAATGTAACACCAACGGGCCTGTCAGACACAACTGAGGGGGAAATACTGCTCTTCCATTAGATGTGCTTTAAAAAAAAAAAATCCATGTCACTTTAACAGTCATTTCTTTATAATTTCAATCATCAGCACAAATTAGTACAAAAAAACCCTCAAAAGTGTGTGAAATTAGCTAATTCAGTCAAAGTTAAAATACAGCAACACACAGATGGAGCTAACTCACATAGCTAACAGAGGAAGTTTTCTCCTGCCGTTTGTCTGGTTGTGAGCTCCACATTATAACAGTCAACAATTCAGACTGACTGTGGCATCACAAACTGTGCACTCATTAAAAACAATAATTCAGTAGATTAATCTGACAGGAAGCTTCAGGTAAAGTCAACCAGACAGAAAACAAAACACTTTCATTTGAACTGTTTTTCTGGAAGCATCTGAAAATGAAGTGAAACGTCTTAAGTTGAACCCAAAATTTCAGTCATTAAAATTGTGAATTGCGTGGATTCGCAAAAAACAGCAGAATTATTAAACAGAAATGAAAAGAGTCAGACTCCATTTCTGCGATAAAATCTTCAAACTTTGACATTATTGATAAAAAATAACGTTTAATCAAAGCGGTCAGTAGATTTATTGATCCTTTCAGAATAAAAATGATGAAACAGGTTTTCAGATAATTCTGTAGCAAAGATAAAGACATGCCATGTTTTTAACTCTTTTTCGAACTCATTGGGATCAAAACATTTTCCTACATTTCTCTGAAATGAAGAAAGTGAAGTCTGAGGAGTTTGGAGTAATAGTAAACTATTGGACTGTAATGCACAACAGCAGAACTCAGTAAAACTCAGAAGTCAGTAGACGTTAATAGCAAAGTAAAGAATTCAGTATAAAGAAAGACTCTCACCTCTCTGTTGAGCTGCAGCTTGTTCCATCAGCAGCAACAACATCAGCAACTTCATCTCTGTAACCACAAACCAATCGAGAAATTCTAACTGGACTGAAAGAGAGAGCAACTGGACTCAAACCAGTGATGTGTGTTTTCTGGCAGAATAAATCGAGTGAAGAAGAATGTGTTGCTGCAGAGTCTGTGTTGGCATGCCACAATGACTCTAGCTCTCTCTCTCATTCATTCAGCTCAATAAGAGGAGGGGGTGGGGATGGTGGAGTGTACCATCTGGTCTGGTGATGGGGGGGGGGTGTTCCCCTTTGAGGGATTGTTCTGCTGGATTTTTTTCTTTTGGAGTTAAAACATTTGAAATTACTTTTATGTTTGTAAAGATTGAAAATGATGGAAACATGATTTTTTTGGGGGTATTTATGTAATTTTGTTTAAAAAAAAAGCAATTATTTCACTTTGAAATCTCAGATTTGTCTCAGATGTATTTCCATGTTGTCAGGTTTCACCCAAACCTCTAACCCTGATTTCAATTGAACCCACAGACAGATAATCTGTGAACATGTAATCCACCTATATGTGACAGGAAGTCAGGATGTACGAATTACTGTTTTACGTTGTGATGTTTTCAGGAAAGTAGTGTGTTTCTGTCTTTGTTATGAAATCTTCACTTAGCCTTGGCTAAGATATCAGAATACAGTGAAAACAGTGGGCTGTTCCTTTAACTGTCTTGACTCACTCAGCTGAAACTATTGTCTCAGCTGTGGGTATGTGTGTGTGTGTGTGTGTGTGTGTGTGCGCGCGCCTGTGGGGGGGGGGGGGGGGGGGGGGGGGGGGCTGTTACTCAAAGATGACAGCCCCTGCTGTTACATCAGTCTTGTCGTTTCTGTGTTGATTTGTTCATAAACTTGTCTATTTTCTGTGAAATGAGGCTTGTGTCTGTTATGTGATTTGTAAGTTTTCATATGCTGAAATGTTCAACATTTATAGTCTGTGTCTCTGAGACACCTCTAACAGAAAACCATGAAAAATAGGAACTAAATGTGTCCTGCCTCTAATGTTGTCAGGTCAGGGGTTAGGTTAGGGTAAAAACGTTTTATGCTATTGGATGTTATGATGGGCACGGGCTCAGGGGAAAAGGGAAAGGCACAGTCTTCTTAAAAAGGCTGTTTAAAATTAGATCAAAATAAGAAGTGCACATAAATATATAGTGTAAAATATAAATAAAAAATAATTTAGGTGAAAAGACTTGCTAAAATAAGTGCTGTTAGTGAATTTTTAAAAGACAATCATAAGTTATAAGGCGTCTAAAAGATTCAAACACTCCAGTATATGGGTATAGCTAAAATGTGCTTTTTATCAAAAAATAAATAAATGTAGTGTGTACTACCTTAATTTGATGTTGCATTCGTTGATAAAATGGCGGGGCACCACCTTCCTCAGCTAAGAAGGACTGCAGAAATTAACTGCTATAACGCTGATAAAATACTAACGAATGGACTAAAAGTAAATCAGTCTGATAATCTGAAGTGTAAACTGTGGATACAGGGATCGTAGATATTCAGTTCAAAAGGACGAGTGATGTATCATGAATAATAAGACAGAAGATGGGAGGTGATATGACAGAACACACAAGAAACTTATGGCAACACAATGGTAAATAAATTGGCGATAGTGAGAGGTAGTTGAAAGGGAATAATGGGGACACACAGAGTTAAGGGAATAACGATTAATGGAGAGAATTTGGACGAATTGACCGTCTCTTAACCTCACGGACCAACTCTTATTCAAACCCGCTTAGCGTGCCTACTTGACTGATGTCGTCCCGTTCTGCTCTGCTCCGAACTAACTCGAAGATACCCAGATGGTCGTCTGTGGCTCGATCTGCCCAGTGGTCTGGTGAAGGCCAAGCGCACCAAGGTGACGAGCTGATGTTGGACGGTGACGTCTCTGGAACTGGTTCTGAGATGTCAGTTACAGATGAGGGACGGCTCCGGATGGTTGTTAGCCGGACCAAGGATCAACAGCTGGCTGCAGGGTTTGGTTCGGTTGAGTCTGTGACGGATTATTTTAGACTGATAGTAACAAAATTGATAGTCTCTTTGATGGCCGATCGAAGAGGGTCTACAAAATTATTATTATTTGACTAAAATTTACAGACTAAAACAAAACGTGTGGCTTAGAAAAATGAAAGTTTAGTGCAAACTATAGAAACACGTCTTCGGAAAATTAAATCACGCTACTCGGTATGGCTTTTGCGTAGCTCGAAGACGGGAGAAACTTAAAGAGCAAAAACAACTGTGCAAAACTTAAGACAAAGAACTAAAAGACAAAACAAAACGTAACGTAACATAACCTAAAACAAACTGAGTAACGCGCACTAAACTAACTTGACAAGACAGAGTAACACGCACTGGGTAACGCGCACTGAATTCATGCTGCGGGTTCAGATATTTAAACCTCGCTCCAGAGGCGTGTCTAATGGGCCGGCCGTCGAACATGTGAGACAGTTTGTGATGCGCAATCGCCTCAAGGAGCTGAATTAATCAATGACTCACACGAGGGGCTCATCTGCTTCTCACTATGGTCAATCACATATAATTTCAATAACAAATTTTCAATGACATTTCAACATTGTTCACAGCATGCATCAGGCACTTCCTATGGTTGGGTGACAACATTAAATGATAATCCTGGTACAGTTTCATCCCAACATGAATAATTACTCAATGTATAACTAATAAAACAACAAAAGAAAAAGAAAGAAATAAAGATAAAGAAATAAAGAAATGCAGACGATATTTGCCAAAATGATTATCATCCTTATGATTATTCCTTAATAAAAGTCTCGTTAAGCACAATCAACTTTGAACCCTACAAACCCTTAGATAATAGGAAGGCTCCATTGCAGAGCCTCAGGCAAATCTTAAAACAAAGTTAGATTCACCGCTTGTCATGGGATATAAGAGAACATGGGCATCATATAGATCATGGGTTTATTCATGTGAATATGTCCAGTGTTGAGTCGTACAGAGATGCAATTGTCAGGTATACCAAGAAACAAAGTCCTCCGGCTTACAAACAGTTCATTTTAAGGTTGGCTACTTTGCAACCCATCAGCAGACTTGGTTTGGGGATTCAGTTGAAGCCTGGCCTTTGTTCTTCCAGACAGTTTAATTGTCTTGAGTCCTTAGGGCTATTGGGGGAGTAATCAGCATTGACACGGGACATCC